>NC_056733.1:696402433-696522433 GCF_019279795.1 Protopterus annectens
ATTACATTTTATTTTGTGTGATAATTCTTTTGATAAACTTTCTAAGGCACTAAATAAATTAGCATAGACTTGAATGATATCTTTACTGTGATTTTCTATAGTACCCAGGATGCCTTTGCAACTGTGTGACTTCTGCCATATACAGACCATCTTTTTTTTCACACTGTGAAATCATTTTAGCATTTTTATCTTTAAAAAAGTCCCCCCCCCAAAAAAAAACAAATATTATGACATTTTTAATACAAAGATTGCAAAGTGGGTCGTGTACTTCTTATATTTAAATTGGCATGCCAGTTGTTTTAGACCTACTGTTTTTACTCGGTGCTTTGAATATTAGAAACCTGTTCACACCTCTCTATTTTCAGTACCACTTAGCTCCAGTGCTTCAAATGTAGCCTCTAATGAACTTCCAGACTTTACTATATCAACTGTTTTTACTTTAACAGTACCAGCAAACAGCTCAGTTTGTGTTTCTATTCAACAGCATGCACATTCTTGTGAAAATGATTCTTCTCTTTAAAAAATGGTTCCCTCTACCACAAATTCTACAAAACTGATTAAAATCAGGACAGTAGATATTTTCATGCATATAGCTACACCAAGTTCATGAGGCTTGAATTTCAACTGCATGATGCATCATATTTATTGAATGCTTAATGGCTCTCTTTCTAGTTTCAGTTATTGTTACATGTTCATACATTATTTCTCAATCATATGTTATTTTCGCATGTCCATGTCCTCAATTAATACTTTTAAATGTGCACTTGCTCTACATACCAAAAACTGATAATACCAGATATGTTTCCCTTAAAAAGCTTGTCTCTTGTTTATTCCACCTCATATAAATGAACCATGTAATTCACCAAATTCACAGTATTTGCCTGCCTCACTTCTTCCATTCACAAACATAACCATCTATAGTTTCTAAAGGGCCTTGTATCCTTGTAAATAACAAATGACAAATAAATGGCAAGTTCTTTCTGTGTTTCTAGGCCCACAATAATTTTATATTTTTATATAATTGTTGTTATTTGGTCTTTATGGTCTTTAAGAAAATAAAATATCAAATACTTTCAAGGTATTTTCCCCATGAACATAATGAAATGTGTTACATTGTATCTTTGTTTTGGCTTTTAAAGTTAGTCTACTCACAATTAGAAATAAATCAGGTTTCTGGAGCCAAAGCATCTAGTTTTTCAGTTCAGTTATCTTCCAGTGGGAGAATTTCTGGTGGTAGCAGTTGTAGTATTTTTCTCCTGATGATTATGTTTCCTTAATTCGACACAGAAGCATTCTTGAAAACAAATATATTTCTTCATTTCTGCTAATATATTTTCCCAGTTAAGATGTGATATAACATCTAAATGTTTATCAGGATACCCAATAAGCAATGCTGACACTACAGATGAGCTTCAGCCTTTATGAGGTGTTTATTCAAAGTGCTTCTAAAAGGAATGGTTACCACCTGACATGCAATGATCTGTAGCTTAAACATTAGCATATTTAAAGATATATGCCCCATATACAACAAGGATCACAGTAGCAGGAAACTGTGCAGGCTAGGCAAGATTCTTTGTAACTAGTAATAGTCTCCATCACATTCTCTGAGATACCTTGGTGTTATTAGTAAAGCTAAGACATATTTTCTCTCCAGTGGGACATGTTTTTTTTCTCTAGGTCTCCATCCATTGAGCTGTGCTTGGGATACTTACTGTAGTAGGTGGCCAAGGGGCATCCTTTCAAGGTGTTCAATCCACCTGAACTGCCTAATCTTAGCCCTGAGCAGCAGTGGTACTACTCCAGTATCCTCCTGGACTGCTGAGCTCCTCATGCTGACATAGGCAGTGAGCCCAGTTACCTTATGGGAAAAACATAAACTTATACTCACAATCTCATCTTTTTTTGGTAAATATCCAAAGCTTGTAACCATATTTGAGGAAGGGGACATAGACAGAAATGTAAATTGAGAACTTCATCTTATGAGTCAGTTTTGACTTCACTACCACAGTGTGATGTCATTGCTGCATTACTGTGACAGCTGCACACATCTGGTAGTCAGTCTACCCATCCCCTCTACCTTCATTCACGATGAAGGCCTCAACATACTCATAGATTCATAGGTTCATAGGTGTTTACCAAGCTAATGTCCACAAGGGCCTTTTAAGCCTAGCCATGCATCCCAAATCTCTGATAAGTTCTGATACCCTTAAGAAGTGTAAGCATGGGGCTAAGAGATAAACCATTTACCAGTTACCTCTGTCTACTAGAGACATAGGTGCCAAACCAGGGATGAATTTCTGGTTTCCCATCCAATTATCCAAGTTGCACTTGAACTGAGTTAGGGAGGAACTCTGCTTTACATGGATGGGGAGCCTATTCCATAGACAGGGTAGTCTCTGGGATACATACCTATCTCTCCAGCATGTCCTATTTATATCACAGGCAAGGTTTAAGTCTCTAAAATGGGTAATTCTGTACTGTTTGTTTTGTGGATATGCAGGAGGTCCATCAGAGTGGGGTCTGACAATGCCCTGTATGCCAGGCATATATCTCCCCTCAAAAGCTTGTAGGAGACAGAACACAGGGATAGAGTATTGAGGTGGTGTGCATAGGACATATTACTTACACCCTGTATTCTTTTAGTGAAGAACCTCTGTGGATGTTCCAACTGTTGGATGTGTCTGGTTAGGTACATGCAAAAGGGGGCATTGTACTCAATGATATGTCTGATGAATACCGAATACAGCGGAACAATATATTTCTTGGGCTTAGATACCATACCTTTGTTTATAAGTTGTGCAACATAGAATTATTTCCTAACCACTGTAGACACTAATCAAAGGCTAGATTACTATCCATGTGTGTCCCTAAGTCCCTGACTACTGGGTCAGCTCTAAGGGTGTGTTGTTAATATGATAGTTACCAGGGATGGATGACTTCCCAAAGGATACTATTATGCATTTCTTGGCATTTAGTTTTAGTCCATGGCTCTGATACCAGTTGTTTGTCTGTGTCAGCCCCTCCTGGAGAACATTTGTGTCAGTGTGAGATTCAATGACAGCTCCTAATTTGCAATCATCTGCAAATTTAGTCAGCCAGAGGCCAATGACATTGACCTTGACTTCTAAGAAATTAATGCCAAAAAGGAGCAGTCCAAGGACTGATCCCTGAGGGACTCCACTTGTGAGTGGCCTCTTTGTAGAGGTGGACTCCCCAATTCTAACCTCCTGGGTCCTGTCTGAGAGCCAGTTGGCTATCCACTGGGCGACATATGGGTTACTTAAACTACATGACTTAAGGTAGTTGCTTTCCTCATATGCAGAGAGTACTCTGCTCTTTTCTTGGACAGAACCATAACCTCTGATTTGAAGGTTGTGATTTTCATCTAAACCACTTTATACTCGGCAGCAAACTATACCAGTGTACACTAGAGATCACAGTCACATGAGATTTGAAAAACATATCATCTGCCAACAACATAGATGCAATCCACACGTAGTGAAAATGGATACTCTTCCTATCTTAGATAAATCTTTGTATCATGTCCACGATGGTCATGAATGGGGAGACTATATATTACTGGTGGCGTGTCCACCTTGAACATACTCATCTTAATGTTAAGTAATAATACAAAACTCTCAATCCTCAAACTGAGGGAGTGAATGATACAAAGAAGTATCCCTGTGAACAGCCATACTGCTTTAGAAAAATCTGCAATTGGCAGCAAGTCTGTAAGTTCTGTTAGTTCTCAACATTTTCTCATATGCAAGGATATACATCAACAACATAGCAAGCTTGAATCTGACCGTTACCAAGCACAGCATGTCAGTTTTATTCCAACTGCCAGCAACCAAACAGTCTGGAAACTCTATCAGATAATTTAGTTAGTCTGAAATTTTGAAGTTTCTCTTCTTATTATACATCAGCCTTCTCTGTAATTTCCCATACTGTCTTGCTTATCTATCTATCTATCTATCTATCTATCTATCTATCTATCTATCTATCTATCTATCAACTTATCTGTTATCAAGCTATGTAACAAACCTTATTAACTAGGGAAATGGATTGAATAACTTCACTTCACTTATGCGGAGGCCCTTAACATTAACCTGCCCAAGCAACAAGGACCTCCGAAGCTGAAACACAAACAAACACAAATCACAACTAAAGTGTCACATAGCTCACAACATCAGTGTGCCACCCAACAACAGTCTCTAAGGCAAGACAACATGCCCAACACTTTAGTCATAGGCAACTCTATAGTCAGCCACACTGATGTCCCACTCACCAGGCTGAACAAGGAGAAAATTACAGTCAGCTTCCTGTCGGGTGCCAGGATCTGCCACATCACGCATGCACTCAAGTCACTCCACAACAAGTACAAATATGACTCTGTCATTGTCCATGTTGGAGTGAATGACTTGAGACGTATCTCCCTGGACTACATGAAAAGAGACATGGAAGAGCTCTCAGATCATGTGGCCCAGGCAGGTATGACCCTAGCCCTGAGTAGCATCCTGCCCTCACCCAGAATGTTACCACAGTATAAGGACAAAATGATTGCTTCAACAATTGGCTATGTTTCTGGTGTCATTCAAAGGGGATCCAGTATCTGTCTTCCTGGGATGACATGATCGACAGACCACGATGCTTTGCTAGAGATGGTCTGCACCTGTCGGCCCTGGAATTCAGGTTACTGGCTAAGGCTCTTGCCACCCTTATAGTGCCTTTTTTAGGCAAGGCTCAAAGGACAAAACCACCACCGTAACAGATATAAGCATGCAAAATCTGAAGGGAATGCTACTCAATGCTAGAAGTCTAAACCTCAAAATGTACTCTCTCTCGAGGCACTTCTAAAAATGGAGAACATCAATATCTGTGCAGTAACTGAGACCTGGTTCAAGGCTCCAGAGAGCACCCCTGCAATACCAGGCTACAACTCTTACCACACTTTTCGGCCACCAAACCAGGACCGAAACACTAAAGGTGGAGGAGTGTCCATATTCACCAAGGATATTCACACCTCCAGGCTAGTTGCCCAACACACAATGCATCTGAAATTCTCCAGGTGCAACTAATACTAGGTAAGACTGCAATCCAAATTGTAGCTTGCTACAGATCTCCCACCATGCCCCAAGATTCTCACTACACCTTTCTAAACATACTGGAAAATATTAAGATACAACCAAACACCCCAATACTGGGTGATTTCAACTATCCTGCCATTAATTGGGAAAACTATTCATTCACCAACACCTTAGCCCAACGGTTCTTGGAATTCATAAATTCCAATGCCCTGGATCAACTAATCCATAGTCCCACCAGGGGCTCAAATATCCTTGACCTGGTCATTACCAACATGGGAGATAAATGCTCCATGCCAGTGGTCACCCCCTCGTTGGTCAGGTCTGACCATAAGCTAATAACCCTTGACATTCACATCCCACCAGCACACCCCAGGAGGGAAACCTCCATACAAAACTTCTCCAAAGCTAACTTCATGCTACTCAAGTCAGAAGTGGCAAACTTCATGACACCCATGCAGACGGGAACTGAAAGTTCGACTGCTGAATCTTACACTAAGGCACTGTACAAGCACATCCACTCATGCATGAATCGTGCCATTCCAAATAGAACCAAGATGCTCTCCTCCAAAAAAAAAGAAGCCAATCTGGTGGTCCCCTGTTATAAACAAACTATACAACAGAAGGAAGAAACTGTTGCAGAAAAGAGGAAAATCCCGGGATGCAAAATACTCCCTTACCAGCCACAGTAAGAAGCTGAGATCCCTCATAAAATCCTCCAAAGCTAGCTACAAAAATAAAATTGCCAAAGATTCCAAGGACAACCACAAGGCATTCTATAGTTATGTCAAGAATCTAAATGGCAATACTCAGATCTGTTCTGAGCTATAACAGAATGGCATTAAATATACTAATCCCAAGGATATTGCCAATATCCTGGCAGATCGATTCAGTGCCAACTTCGCCCCCCCCTCTCACTCCCTAAAGGGCCCAGCTCAATACCAAAAGACAGCCAAATTCTGGTAATCACGGCCGCACAGTTAAAAAACGCACTCTCCAAAGCTAAGAATACAGCATCCATGGGACCAGACGACATCCCGGGCTGTGTACTATATGAGAAAAATGAACTGGCACCTCACCTAAGTGTCATGTTTAATCATAGACTCACCTCAGGCTTCATGCCCAATGAGTGCTGCACAGCTACAGTTATAACACTCCACAAGGGGGATCCACCTTGGATCCTGGGAACTATTGTCCCATCAGTCTGACGAGCCTGATCTGCAAAGCCATGGAACACATTATCATGGAACTTATAAACAAAGAAATTGGCAGCCTTCAAACACTGGACCCCACGCAGTTTGGTTTTGTAAAGGGCCGATCTTGTCTCCTCAACCTGATTGACTTCTTCGGATCAGTATCCAGAGCCATGGATGAGGGCAAGGCAGTCCACACAGCCTATCTGGAACTCGCCAAAGCCTTTGACACCATCCCCCACTTTGGAATCATAGATAAACTTACTAAGCTGGGCATTAATCCCTACATCACTTGATGGTTTGCCAACTGGCTTACTGACAGAACCTACACTGTAAAAGTAGCCGACTCAAAATCCAGCTCCAGACAAGTGACAAGTGGAGTACCTCAGGTTTCAGTCCTGGGACCGCTCTTGTTTGGCATATACTTCTCTGAAGTACAGGTCAGCACTAAGGGATTCTGGCTAACAAAGTTCGCAGATGACTGCAAACTGGGAGCCATTATTGAATCCCCAAATTATGTGGATATTCTACAAAAGGGCCTTACAGAAACAGATGCTTGGTGCCAGAGCCATGGGCTCAAGCTCAATGCCAATAAATGTATAGTTATCCCCTTTGGGAAAAACCATGTACCCATGAATTACCACATAAGTGGCAGTACACTAAACACTGAAAGTGTGATAAGGGACTTAGGGACACAAGTGGACAGTGATCTCACCTTCAATAACCACATCACCACAATAGTCAGGAAATCCTTTTATGTGGCATACCTCATCATTAAGGGCTTTTCATCCAGAAAAAAGGAGGTCATTGTCCCACTGTACTCATCCCTCATTAGACCCATTATAGAGTACAATGCCACATTTTGTATGTACCTCACAAGACATCTGCAACAACTGGAAAGGCCACAGAAATACCTCACTGAAAGAATCACAAGCCTAAAGCAGATGCCCTATGCTGACCGTCTAAAAAACTCCAGCTTTACTCTATTGCATATTGCCTGCTCAGGGGCGATCTCTGCTTAACATACAAGGCCACGTCAAACCCAGAGCTGTTAGACATGCTACACTTAAAGAAATCCCAATCCCTCAGAGCCACACGCTCCAGGGATCTAAACCTGGTCATCACAATGAACAAAACATGCTGGAGGGATAGGTTCCTGACCCAGAGACTCCCCATACTCTGGAAGAGACTGCCCATACATGTCAAGCTCAGCACCTCTTTGGCCCTCTTCAAAAAGAACCTTGACAATTGGATGGGAGATAGGAAATTCACCCCAGGGATCACGTCAATTGCCCTGTTAGACAGGGGACCAGGGAAGTAATAGCCAGGGAATTGTTATGGCTAGGCTTGTATAGGCCCTAGGGCTGATAGCCTAGTACCAACCTATGAACCTATGAACCAATAATAATGTACCCACTTGAGCTGTATTGTGGACATAAAGCAAAATACTAATATGGGTGTGAATCTGCTTAAGTAGGTGATAGCTCAGGTAAATGCAAAAGATCCCATGGCAATTATCAAAAAGAGTATGGGTCCTTTATTTAACACAGCATGAAAATATTATTTACATATTTACAGGCACAAACACACACACACACACACACACACACACACACACACACACACACACACACATACATTTCTATTTTTTAACATTCTTATTGTTATTCTTCCATAACTGACCCTCATTCCTTCTTCCACAACCATGATCTAATTTTTTGCATTATATCTGCCAAAATCCATTTCCCATTAAACAAAATTTAATTCTATCATTCATTCAAAATAACCATATTACATAAAATAAATTCTTATATACCCTTCTCACAAATTCTTTCTTCTTCTTTTTATAACATCCATGCATAATCATATTCCTATCCACTCTGTTACAACTCATAAAACAAGCTCTGTTGTAGCTTCCTCCCCACAAAATAAACAAACTCTTTCAATTTTCTTTTTTATGGCATATTTTCCTTTACTGGTAATTTACTTATTACCAGTCTCCATAGGAAATTCTGAAACTTTATTATATTGGTACATCACTTTTTTCTTACTTTAATAGCTTTAATTGCTTCTACTGGTAATGTTTCCCATGGATTTACATAATAATATTATTTTGTCACATTATTATACCACATACTTCCATCATATTTTTATTTTCCATGTTACTATTTTTTCTTAAATTAATTTTTTAATTTACATATTCTTTTTTGTCTTTTTCTTATTCTCTTCATCTCCCACAACTTTTTGTACTTATATTTAAACATTATCGCTATTAATTTCATATTTTCTTACTTTACCCACTTTAATACTCTGTACAAGTCGGTAAAGGAAGAAAATATGAAATTACCATTTTAATACTCTATATAAGTTTAAAGAAGGAAAATAAACAACTGGATTTAGTAACCACACTCTCTCTTCATCTTCACATTTATGCAATACATCTCTTTTTACTGAATTTAATCTTGAACACCATATGAAAGAAAACAAAAATTGCACAAGCTCTTTTTTTATTTTTCTCGGATCATATAAACATTTGACATATACACTGTTTTCCCTTTAATACATAAATTACCTGATAAAACATTTTCCTGAATGCTAATCTATATATCCTCTGCAGAAGACATATTTGATTCATTTCTTCTATCAATCCCTCTCATTGCATCATAACTATATCATTTTTTTCCATATTTTATCCCTAGAAAAGACACTTCATTCATTGAAAAATACACACGTCCAATTTTTACCACATCATTCAAACCCTTACTTTTGTCTTTATTCAAGGTCATTCCCATTTCCTTTAAACATTCATTCAGACAAACTAACACTTCCCTCATGCATATTTTGTTCTTAGCTTCTATAACTATATCATCGTCATATGTAAAAACTACTGGAATCACTACCTCCTTTTGCATCACATATCTAGCATATTTCATTTTATAACCTACTTTACTCATAATCACACTATCCCATACTTCTCCATAAAGCATCATGTCCTACTGTATCAGATGCCTTTCTAATATCACCTATCATAAGTTTCATCTCCTCCCTTTTAGTTATAATATCATCCACAATATATCTCACAACCAATAACAGTTCTTGACATCCCTTCCCTCTTATAACATGTATAATTTCTTCCATAATATCCCTAATCCTGCCTTCTATTCTTCTCTGTATTATTCTCATAAAAATATAATTATGTGTTATTTAGTGTGATGGGTCTCTATTTTTTTTATTTTGTTCTTCTAATGTTTCTTTCATATACATTTTAATATCATACTACATAACTCTTCATAACCAAAGTCTTCTTTAAACCATTCATTCAGCACATTTACAAAATACTCTCATTGCCAAGCCATTAATTTCTTGCACATTCCATACCCAATACCATCTCAGCCTGCTATATTTACTTTCCTAAGTATTTTATCCAATTCACCAGTAATACTTTATTTTTTCAATTTTTTTCTTAACTTATTCTGGAAATATTTTTACTTTCCATTCTCTCTCTTATTTTCCTTCTTTTCACTCTTATACATGTTTCCACATGCTGTACTATAATACTCATTACTTGCTCGTGTGCTCTTTTCACCTCTACTTTTACATTCTTCATTTACCTAATTAAATGAATATCTTCCTTTACTATTTTACCCAAACATCCAGATACCTCCTCACTTCTCCCTTGTAAATATCTCTGCCTAAAAGTAATACCTTAATTTTTTCTAAATTTCTTTTATCTATTTCTTTTTCCATACCATAAAACTCTGTTGTATTCTTCTCTGAACTCTTTTATACATTTCTATACATTTTCCCATGCTTCACTTTGTCTTCCTTTCTTACACAATCCTGTCATTGAAAAAACACTTTTTATACATCTTTTTTATGTTAAAACCACCTTTCAGACCAGTTTTTATAGAAGTCTTTCATGTTTGTATGATCATTCCATAACTGCAATAATTCCCACTCTCCACTTTCATTCCATAATTTCTCATTTATTCTTTATATTCCCTTTTTTCTGTCACCTCCATCTATTTTGCTAAATGGTCTGAAAAAAACATAATAGCTGTATCACCATCAGTTACCCCAAGCCTTCTGATAATACAAAATAATCAATTTCAGATCAAAATGCCCCTTCAATAAGTCCATTGACTTTTGTTCCACACAGCTAATTTACATTTTATCACTTTTCTGTAATTTTTACATCTTTCCTTTTCTTTTTACATTTCCACTTAAATCATAGTTAACATTCCCTGAAGTTATAATTTTCATGTTAACCACGACACAGTCTTATACTTGCTAAAACAGATTCTCTCTTTCCTTGTAGTTATATATGCATATAATGCTATAATTCTATAAACATGCTCTCTCCACCTCATGTTAACAACAGCTAACAGTCTCATCCTTACCAACATTCTATTTAATCATTCACTGTTTTTTATAGACTACAATAACATTCATTTCCTAAGTTGCATATTATATTTTCATCCCCACAATTTTCCTGTTTGCAGTCTTTCTTCATCTGTTAGAAATCTTACGTCCTGTAACAGAAAAACATCCATATCACATTTAGAATGCTGTTCCAGTATCGTTTTCCTTCTTACAGTGTTAATAATACAATTTGCATTTATTGAAAGTACTCTAAAGTTGTTGCTTTACCTTCTTTTTAAAATTAGGGGAAATATTTTTAATATTTTTAAATTTTTATTTTCTTATTTTTACTCTTTCCCCAACTGAATATTTTTTTCTTGGGTTTATGTAGAAATAATTCTTCATCCTCAGAATCGAATTTCTTACTGGCTAGAACTTCAAAAAATTAATGGTATCAGTCTCTTTGCCTGACATCTTTTCCCGCATGTACTCTTTCTCCTAATTTTGCTCCTCCATATTTTTCTTTTTCTACAGTTTCTTCTTTACCTAGTTCACCTACTACTCAACCTCTTATTGTACTTCCTCATGTATTCTTTCTTCCCTTTCCCCTTCTTTTTCATTATTTATTGTTTGTTCTTGACAAGCTATCCAAAAGTGTCCCTTTTTTACACAACATTCATTCAGGCAAACACCTTATTGCTGTATGTCCTTCCTTCCCACACTGATTACATTCTACCTTGTTACAATAATTAATTAAATGAGAAAAGTCCCCACAAAAGAAACATGATTTTGGCTAGCCAGGATAGCTTAATGTCCCTCTGTGACCAGCCACAAAAATAACACTCACATTTCAAAACAGCTTTCAACCTCCACTTTCCATTCTGTACGTTTCTCTCATCTCTTTCAGAATATTATCAACATAAACTGCAAAGTAAAATTTTTTAAACATTTTTTAAGTGACCACTAGAAAACAAATAATTGCTCCACGGATAAATGTCCTTCTTTTTGTTGTTGCACAGTTCCAGAAATGTCATCATCAGTGCATCAGTTTCAAATGTTAAGTGACAAAAAGTCTATGTCCCAATACATGTAAAAAAAGACCACATTTCTGGAGCTTTAAAATCCAGAAAAGTTAATAAATTGTCCCATACATAACATCTTTTTTATTACAATGTAATTTTTCTTCTTATTTTCACAGTTGGCCTTCTCTTTTCTTTAAAAAAATAACAGTTTTACTTGCATTTTGTTGTTGCTCTCCTTTTTTTGCCTGCTGTCACTGCTGCATACAGCCATTGCATTATCTGCTGTCACAAAACCAAAAACCCTGTTAGGTTGTGTTCCTTTCTTCTTTTACTTTCTGTCACTGCTGCATAAGTTTTAACTGCAGCATCCTCTGCTGCCATATCACCTGGTTCCTTTTCCGCATTACCATTCTCAGCACTTCTGAAAAAGTTATCTGCCATCTGACCCCATGAAACAGGATCATCTTGCTTGTTTATTTTTAATAGAATATAATCTGCAAGCCCTCCTGACAATAGGTCTGTTAGCTGCACCACTTAAACAGACTAACTTTTTTCCTTCTCCATGGAGACAGCTAAACTCTGGTCATTTGTAACATCCATCAAACAGGAATCTTTGTTTACATTCTGAAGCTCCATATCAAACAAATGTTTCTCCAGTTTCCCATTTTACACCTCCAAACTCTTCATTGCTTATCTCTCCTCCTTCATGCTGCTGCTTTACTTAGGCCTCTTACTTGGTGCTGTAGGAGCCCTCCAGCACCATCTAGCAGCTCCAAAGGGTAGGGTTTTTATTGATAGAGGCATTACATATTATTTACATATTTAGATAATTTACATCTATTTACAAATCTCCATACATTATAAACTTCAATTTAAGCATTCCCTCTCCACTGTTTTATTCACAACCAAAACATTGTTTTTCTCAAACATCTTTGTCAAAGTCCATTTTCCATTGTATTTAATTTTATTTATTATCTTGTTCCATATAGTCAATGAAACATAAAATATTATTCTATCCATTTTGTTTACTTCTTCTTGTTTTCATGCACCAAAATAACTAAATTCTATTATGTCCATATTTGTTTGCTCAAATTTTAACAAACATTTTACCCTTTTATGTTTACATATTTCTTTCCAAAAATTATTAACTCTTTCACATTTCAAAAACACATGCTCAGTAGTCTCAAACTCTCCACATTTGTTACATGTTCTATCTTGCTTTTTTTGTATGGCATATTTGCCTTAACCAGCAATTTTCTAATAGACAATCTTCATAAAAATCATTACATCCTTTAATCTTTTTATAGTTATTACATCTCATCATTATGGATTTTTTCTTATCTATTTCTAAATCTTTCCATGGATAAATGCAATAAAATGCTTTCAGAATACTTAAGTACCATTCTTTTATATTTTTCTCACATATATTCTTTTTTTATTTTCCATAACATAATTTTGTTTAGATACACTTTAATTTCTTCATTTCTTCATTCACAATGTTTTTACTTTTTTTTTTAACTTCCATTTCTTCCCGCAGTTCTTTGTATTTATAATATAGTATCATTTCTATCAACCAAATGCAAGGAGTACAAATGCGATAAAGAACAACTGATAAACCAAAAAAACGCACTGATGAAGTGAAGTCAAACACCGGACTCACAAACCATATCCAATAATTTATTGTGTAACAACCAACATAAAACGCTTAACGAATCACCGCATTTTTCATCTATTCACACCGACTTCATCAGACAAACAAATAATTAATTAAAATACTTTTATACTATCAATATTTGAATTGACCAATAGTTTTTAATTATTAATCAATCACAAAGTAGAATGGAGCAGGCAAATGTTTATATAAACACACCAAAAATTTATTGTAAGCCAAGGTTAAAATTGTAGAATATCCAAATGTATAAGCGCTTTTGTCTCCTTTTTAAATAAGTTAAAGAGATTTCATCAGATACAATTAGTTACTTTCATCACCTGAATTTAAAAAAAGAAATTCAAATTACATTGCATCCTAGAGCAGTCAACACACTTTCATTTAAAGCCATACTATACTTAAAATTGTTATTACTTCCACAACACCATGAAAGTTGTTAAAACCATTAAAAATACTTTTAAAATACTTCATGAATTTTAAAATCACTACCTATCTACAATTATATTAATAACTTAACATTTAAATAAATTTAAATAAATAAATCCATGTGATAATAAATATAAATAAATACCTAAAATATTGGAGAACATATAGAAGTATAAATAAATATTCATTCAAACACTGCATATATGAATAAGTTTGTTACACTAAGATAGTTACAAAGTGTATTTTAACGTCTATTCAGGGCTTTAATTTTCAAGAGACTACTAATAGACAAATTATCATTAAGCCCTGGCCAATACATGGCATTCAGTTTGATCTGCCATTCTAGTTCCATTTTGTCAAGCTGGTAAGACCATGCTCCACCTCTTGTACTAATCATTACAGTGTCTAATATAATAAATTTAAAAACATGGTCTGGGTGAGCCATAATATGTTTTTCTAAGGCGTTCCCTTCCCATAGATCGTGTATGTTTCTGAGATGTTCCCCTATTCTGTTTTTAAATTTGCGCTCAGTCTTGCCCACATAAAAACATGGGCACAAATTACAGACAGCGCAATATACAACCCTCTCAGCTGTACATGAAAACCTACCTCTCAGCCAAATTCTAACTCCATTTATTGTGACATTGTTATTAATTTCCATAATGTTCAGGCAGAACTTGCATCTCCCACATTTATGCATGTGTCCTTGAAGATATTCTTCCTTTCATCTTTCAAACATATTTTTAAGACACTGTCCTTTCTTATATACGCAAATAGGAGCATCCCCAAAAATGTCTCTCGTTTCTTTGTCACTCCTAATAATTTCCCAATTGTTTATTAAAATGTTCTTAATATAGTGTGCTTCATTATTGAAAGTATTCAAACAACTATTTTCATAAATCTTTTCATTCACTGGTGTTGTGGCCATGGTTATGTTAGTGTTGGCTTCATTCCTATTGTTATCTCCACTATTAATTATTTGATTTATGTTACTTATCTGGTATTCAACATTTTGGATCCTGTCTTCTACAATGGGAGTAAAGTGACCAGATTGTCTTTTGTCATTAACTTCTTGCATAATCTTATCAATTAGACTAATAGGATAACTTCTTCTAAGGAACAAACATTTCAGCAAGTTGCATTCCTCTACATAGTCATCCCAAAGAGTCACCATCCTGGCTGCACAGACAAATTGCCCTTTCAGTACAGCTCGCTTTTGTTTAAAGGGATGACAACTGCTGAAATGTAAAAAACTATTACAGTAGGTTTCTTTTCGAAATATTCTAGCTATAAATCTATTCTCAGTTTCATCTTTTAGTAAGTGAACATCTAAATATGCTATATGTGTATCACTGACAGTATGTGTAAACCTCAAGAAACTGGTTGTTTCGTTGATAAATGCAAGAAAATTATCCAAGGTGTCTCTGGGCCCTTCCCATAATATAAACAAGTCATCCAGGTAATGCATATATGTTTTACAATATTGAAAATAGTTGGAAGTTTTAAGGTGTTGTTTCTCCCACATCAACATGACAATATTTGCATATAGGCCCCCCACATGTGGAGCCCATTGCTACTCCTTCCTTTTGAAGGAAATATTGTCCTTCAAAGAAAATAAAATTGTTCCTTAAAATAATGTCTAACATCTGTTCAAACAGGTTAATTTTGTCCTGTCATAACCCTTTTAAGTGTAAAAATTCACAAAACCATTGTAATCCAATGTCATGTGGTATTATACTATACAAATTAACCACATCTATAGTCACTAACAGATAATCCTTTTTGTATCCAATACTATTAATTTTTCTTAAAAAATCCCAAGAATCTATACTTACACTGGTTTCATTCCATACATGTTTACTTAACTCCTTCTCAAGATATTTTGCTAGGGGGTATGTTATAGAGCCCCTTGCATCAACAATTGGTCTCATTGGTGGTTGATGCATGTCCTTGTGGATTTTGGGAACTTCAAAGATACTAGGAGTAATAGGGTATTCCATAGAAAGATAGTGTAATTCTGTGATGGATATCAGGCCATCAATAAACATGTCCTGAATGAAGCTCTTGATTCTCCTGTAGGCCCCGTTCATTTCATTCAAGGAACTCATAGTGTATGTATCTGAATTTAAGATTTCAAACATTTTATTGTTGTAATCCACTGTATTCATAATGACAATACCCCCGCCCTTATCTGGTTTCTTGATCCTAGTACCTTTGTTATGGAGAAGAAATTTAAGTTCAAAATTTTCACTCATACTTAAATTAGCTTGTGTAGTAGATGTTCTAGCATCTCTATTAATGTTCTTATTTAAGTCGCGTAAATCAAGTTCACAAATTCTCTCATAAACAGTTAGGGTGGGGTGTAATGGTGGATTAAACGTGCTCGAAATCTTAAATGGATCTTTCACAGACTCTACCTTATTAAACATGACATTTAGGTTAAGTTTTTAACAAAGTGAACTCCTCATTCTCAATAGAGTGATATCTATTGAGAATGAGGAGTCCACTTTGTTAAAAAGAAGAAGTGTTTGGAATCCACCTATACACCCACAGTTAAAAAATTTTGAAAATCTTGTGGAAAATGAATTGAAACAAGCAATTAAGAAAAATAGATTTGTAGTAGTAGAAAAAGTAGAAAAAGCTTTAATGCAAAAATTAAAAGAAAATGAGAATCTGAGGGTTATGAAACCCGATAAAGGTGGTGGTATTGTCTTGATGAATAATATCACTTATGAAGCTAAAATGATGGAAATTCTACAAGATGAGACTAAATATGAATGTATCTCTAAAATGAGATTCATATAGGTTATAGGAAAATATATCTAGCCTTATATGATTTATTCTTGGAGGGATTTATAGAGAAAGAAATGTTTGAATTTTTACATAATACAAAGCCAAAAATACCTTCAATTTTCGGTATTCCGAAAGTTCATAAAGATAGTGCAAATCTGCCACTGCGTCCGATTGTGGCAGCTGAAGGTTCTGTCATTTCACCTTTGGCTAGATATGTAGATGTGAAACTAAAAAGGTGATGATGAGGGGCGAATCCTTCTTAAAAGATTCTTGGGATTTTTTGAGAAACATTAAAAATGATTTGTTTCAAGAAAAACTTATATTCATAACTATAGATTTAGTAGATTTGTTTGGATCTATACCACATGATATAGGTTTAGAGTGGTTCGAAGAAGCAATAAGATTTACTGGTGAGTTAAATGATAAAGATGTTTATATATGTCTGAATTTAATGGAGATGGTTTTAAAATACAATTATATATTTTTCCAAGGAGAGTATTATCATCAATCTAGTGGGGTAGCGATGGGGGCAAGATGTGCCCCCTTATATGCCAATATGGTTTTGAATACATGGGAAAGGAAATATATTTATAATAGTATTTATAGGAATAGTTGGTTGTTATATAAGCGCTTCCTAGATGATAGTTATTTTTTGGCAAGATAGCAAACAAAGGTTAGAGGAATTCATACAATATATATAAATAATACAACAGATTTTTTCAAATTCACTTATGAGATTGGTTCAAATTAAATGAACTACCTAGATGTAAAATTAATAAAAGATACCAACTCATTTAGGTCAAAAGTATACAGAAAGGAAACTTATTCTAATTCATACTTGCATTTTAGTAGTGGGCACCCTCTACACCAGAAAAAAAGTATAATAAAAGGTCAATTTGTCAGAATTTGTAGGATGACATCTAGTGAGGAAGACTTCTATGAAGAATGTGAATTTTTGACCAAATTGTTCACAGAAAGAGGGTACCCTATAGAACTTTGTAATACAATACAAAATGAAGTTGTTATTGGACGAAAAGATAGATTTGAACCAATACTAGGGAAGGAATTGTTAACCATAGATGGTAGAGGAATTAATAATTTGGATATAACTCATTATAAAAATGATAGAGACAATACTTATGTAAGTGCTTTTATAACTGATTTTAGTGGAGATTCAGGAGTGATTTATAATGTAGTTAATAAAGAATGGAATAAATTTACAAGTTTAACAGATTTGAAGGTAGAACATAATGAATCGTTAAAAATTATATATAGGAGGGGACAAAACATTAAAGATTGTTTTATGTCACAGAATAGAGTTTCTAAGAAAACTACAAAATTAAGAGGTACATACCCATGTGGGATGTACACTCAATGCACTTTGATTGCTAATAAAGAACGTATTTATATTGAATCTAGGGGGAGAGAAATTTTAAGTAGGACACATAGTACTTGTGAGTTCAATGGAGTTATATATATCGCGATATGTGAAATATGTTCAGGATTTTATGTGGGAAAAACTGAAAGGAAAATAAGGAGGAGAATCTACGAGCATATGAATGATATAAAGAATAAAAAAGAAAGTAATGCTTTATACAGGCATAGCATTATTTGCCCCCTAGCAGAATATTAATTTTTCATTATTGAGGAAGTTTTGAAAGATGAAAGGGGTAATATGTGGGAAACCAAAACTGAATACCGTGAATTATACTGGCAAATTGTATTAGAAGCAAATAAATATCCAGGTATAAATGATGGTATTTCCCTTGCACCCGTTCTCAAAATGAGGGCAGCTAGATTATAATTGTATGCCAAAAATAGTGTATTTGTTTATGGTGTTTTGTGATTTTATATATATATATATATATATATATATATATATATATATATATATATATATATATATAATGTATTTTTAACTAGGTTTTAAATAATATATTTATTTACTTATTTATATACAATTAATATTATGTTAGTTTATATAATTGTATGTGCTGACTTACTGCATTTGCATCTGTTATGTATAAAGTGTTTTTAGTTGTAATAACTTAGTTATCCACTTGGAGGTAGTGTTTACATAGTTTATATAGCGTTCATATAGTGAATTTTAACAATGAGTTTTTA
Organism: Protopterus annectens; assembly: GCF_019279795.1. Classification (NCBI taxonomy): domain Eukaryota; kingdom Metazoa; phylum Chordata; order Ceratodontiformes; family Protopteridae; genus Protopterus; species Protopterus annectens. The sequence continues at coordinate 696,421,107 of NC_056733.1, forward strand.
AGTCTATTTAGATTTGAGTTTCATAAGAGGTTTTATACGTGAACCTTGGTGGGATTGATATGATCCACATTTGTACTGTTTTGAGAAAGTACATGGTACATAAAAGAATGAAGTGGCGTTTGGAATTTGGTAATCCATGCCATGTTTATTACGATTGCCAGCATTTAGAGAGGTATACTTACATATTAATGAGCTGGAATAATTAAAAACTATTGGTCAATTCAAATATTGACAGTTTAAAAGTATTGTAATTAATTATTTGTTTGTCTGATGAAGTTGGTGTGAATAGATGAAAAACGCAGTGATTCCTAAAGCGTTTTATGTTTTATGTTGATTGTTACACAATAAATTATTGGATACAGTTCATGAGTCCGGTGTTTGACTTCACTTTAGCAGTGCCGCTTTTGGTTATCATTTCTATCAACTTATTTTCCCTCATAATTCCTTTTAATACTTTATATAAAATTAAAGATGCTGCATTTACTATCGGGTTTATTAAACCCAAGCCTCCTTGCTCTTCTTTCATGTATAGAATCCCTATCTTGACTGGATTCAGTCTACAGCCCCACATAAAAGAAAATATAATCATCATTAATTCCTTTTCACACTTAATAGGAATCATATAGATGTTAGCAACATAAGCATTTTCCTATTACCATGGTGTTCAACAAGTGTGCTTTTTTTCTATATGAAAATCTATGATTTCCAAAAATTAGTCATATAATTTACTTTTTTGAGCACATTATCCCATTGTTGTTGTCTGTATTCATTCCTTCCAAAGATTATTCCCAATATATCTATATTTTTTTCATTGAACTCAATACCTCCTATCATACCTTCAAAACCATATACTTTACTTTTCTCTTTATTAAACCGATTTTTAATTTATACTTAATTTTTTATTTTCTTTTCCATCCATACTTTATTTTTAACAATTAATGCAATATCATCCACAAAAGTATACATTATTGGCAATTGTACTTCCTTCATCATTTTGTATCCACCACTACTTGACATTTGATTAATTTCTTTCAGAATTACATTCATAACTAATGAGAAAATTACACTACTAGCTGGGCAGCCCTGCTTTATTCCACATTCTATTTTTTATTTCCCCAATCCAGCCATTTACATTTAGTTTAACATAGTTCCTTTCACAAACAGATTTTATTACTTGTAATATTTTTTGCTTACATTATATGCCTGCAAGATTCCCCATAATTATTTATACTGAATATTAACATAGGCTTTACTTATATCCCCCATCTTAACCTTAGCTTATACATTTTTATTTATGATATCATCAACTATTTCTCTTATTATCCATAATAATTCTTGACTTCCTTTTCCTTTTCTTCTGAATACATTTTGGTCATATATTTTATCCATTTTTTTGCAACTTTGTGTTATTATTCTTATAAAAAATGTTATAATCCATATTATTCAATGTTATAGGTCTCCATTTTTTATCTCCTCTTTATTTACCTTTTTAAACATAAATTTTATAACTCCTGTGCATATCTCTTCCTCTTTAATTCCAATTTCTAACCATTCAATCATAACTTCTATAAAAAGTATTTTTTCCACTCTTTCATTTCTTTATACATACCGTATTCAATGCCATCCAATCCTGTTGCAGAATAAATGTTAATATCTCTTAGAATTTCATTCATTTCTTTCATAGCTTTTTTGTATTAATTACTCATTATCTTCATTATTTAATTTTTCACCTTTATAAATTTATTCTATGTTTTCTTCTCTTTTAACAAATAATATCAATACATATTATTTAATTATGTTGTATATTCCTTCTTGCTGTCTTATTTGCTAACCTTCCTTATTATTTAATTCTCTTATTTTTCCTTCTTTTATCATTTTACCCAAATGCGCTGCTGCCTCTTCTTTCTTTCCTTGTAACCAATATTTTTGTTTATATAACAAGCTATTAATTTTGATTTGATTCATGTTATATATTTCTCTTTCTTTTTCATAAAATTAATTTTTTTATCTACTAAGTCTCTAAATGTTTCTTGACTTAAAATCTTATAGCTCTCTTTTTCTTTTCTTTTTTTCTTCATTATACATTCTAAAAACACTTTTTTATATTTATCTTTAAAATTAAGCTACTAAACAGTCCAATTCTCATAAACTTCTCTCATGTTCATATGATTTTCCATAATTCCATAAGTTCTTTTTTCTCTTCTAAATTTAATTATTTTTCATTAATTTTCTTTATTCCTTTTCCTATTCTCATACATTATTCAGTTTCCTGTACTTTAACCAATATAGCCACATGATCTGAAAATCCAGCATACTTAATTCTTTTTTATAACTTTTAAACTATCAGATATTAAAAAATAATCAATTTCTGTCCTAATTTCATTCTTTTTGTAGGTCCAGGGATTATTCTCCAGTACACTTAACTTTCCACTTCTCATAATTTCTTTAACCATTTTAATATTACAATTACTTTTATTTTTCTTAAATTACAATTAAAATCACCCACCACTATAATGTCGATATTTACACAAACATATTCAAGGATATTTTTAAACATCCTTTCTCTCTCTTTTTTGTTACATATGCATATAAAGTTACAATTCTATACACACATTTTTCCATAAGTCATCCTAGTTTCATTATGGTTACATCTAATATTTTAATGCTTTCTTGACATAATATACATATGCCTGTGCATATTTCTTTCCCCATGTTTCCAACTACTGCACCATTCCAAAGTTTTTCAGTTTGTGTTCTTTCTTCCTCTGTTAATAATCTCATATCTTCTAAAACACTAATATGTGCATCTACTGCAGCCCACCATTGTAATATACCTATTCTCCTCTTAACATTTTTCATACTGTTCACATTTAAAGGTAATATTTTCAGTTTTAAGAACAGTTAGTATAATAAAATGGTTACCCCTTTCCTTTCTTATTTTCTCTTAGCATTATATTTTTGAATTTTCTTTTCCTTTCTTTAACTCTTTTCCCTATTGAATTATTTTTATTTCTTACTGTACACCAAGTAGCTTCTTCCTCACATGTCTCCAATGTTTTTTTCCTTGTTACTTTAACTTCATGTATAAGCTCTTTATCAGTCACATCTTTTTGCACATTTTCTTGTATAACACATTTTTCTATCTCTTTATCCTGTATAACTTCATTTTCATTTTCTTGCACATTCATTTCCCATTCTAGCCACGAATGACCAGTATTGCCACATTTTTTGCATTATGCCCTGTTTTACCACATAAATAATATCTTTTTTCTCACATTCATTGAATAAAATTATCATTTTTTTCCCCACAAAAATAACAAGTCTTTGGTTGATACCTGTATTTCACAAAACCCCTATTACAATAAACATTAATAATACGAGGTACATGCATAAGATTATCATTTTCCATTTTCAGTATTACTTCAAATTCCCATCACCAGGCCATAGTCCTCTTTCATCATGTATTTTTGTAGTGTCCAATACTTCTTTATAAATCGTTAACAAATGTTCTTTCAGTTCTTTTGCTTCAACTTCAGTTCTAAACTGGATCATTATTCTTTTTTTGTTTGTCTGTAAAAAGCTTACACCACATTTTATTGTCTATGGATAAATATTTTTCTTTTGTTCATATGCACCTAAAAACATTTCCATGGCCTGCTCAGTCTCAAATATCAAGTCACAAAAAGTCTCTTTATTAATTAAAATAAATGCTCTTACCTCTTTTGCTTTGACACCCAGATGTGCTATGACAGAATCCCAAACCTCATACCTGTCCAAACTTTCTTCTTTTTTACTGCTCACATATACTGTATACTTCTTCTTTGTTTCTTTTATTTCTTCTTTCTTCTTTGCTCCATCTCCAACAATTTGTGCATAAGTTTTTGTCTTTGGAAAATTTTCTGGCATAGTCTCTTCTTCTTCTATTTTTCCCTGATGGCACTCCATAAAATTACCACTCCACTTTCTGGCTCACTGTTGATTACCATTTCTTCCAAATAATCATCCTGCAACCCCCCCCCCCCCGACTGGAGGGTTGTAATTATGCATTTTTCAGACATAACTGTCTCTCTTTCAAACAATCTCCTCTGAAAGTTTTTCTCTGAATCCATCTCAGTTACAGCTACAATCTCTGTTGCCTCCAATTTCACTGTTTATATGCACCCATATCATCAGAAAAAAACTTCTGGTAGCGATTCTACCATATCAAATATATTTTCAGCAATTTTCACTTAATTTTCAGAAAAAGCTGAATCAGCCATGTTTTCTCTCTGTTCCTCCTGGCTGCCTCCATGCCTGGACAGGAAACAGGAAGTCAGGATGTGTAACACACAAAGCCTTCCCCACAACTACCAAGAGTAGATTATTTTTAATAATATATACATTACATATTATTTACATATTTACATATTTACATCTATTTACAAATCTCCATACATTATAAACTTCAATGTAAGCATTCCCCCACTCTTATCCACAACCAAAACATTATTTTTTCCAAAATTCTTGTCAAAGTCCATTTTCCATTGCATTTAATTTCATTGAGTCTCTCATGCCATATAGTCCATAAAGCATAGCATATTACTTTGTCCATTTTCTTCACTTTTTCCTGTTTATAACCAAATTCTATTATGTCCATATTTATTTGTTCAAATTTTAACAAAATTTTCACCCTATTATCTTTACATATTTCTTTCCACAAATTATCAACTCTTTCACATTTCAAAAACACATGCTCAGTAGTCTCAAACTCTCCACATTTATTACATATTCTGTCTTGCTTTTTTGTATGGCATATTTGCCTTAACCAGTAATTTTATAATAGGCAATCTCCATGAAAAATCAATACATTCTTTAATCTTTTTATAGTTATTATATCTCATCATTATGGCTTTTTTTCTTATCTATTTCTAAATCTTTGCATGGATCTATACAATAAAATGCTTTCATAATACTTAAGTACAATTCCTTTCTATTTTTTCTCACATATATTCTTTTTTATTTTACATAACACAATTTTGTTTTGGTACGCTTTCATTTCTTCATTCACAAGGTTTTTGCTTCTTTTTTAACTTCCATTCTATCCCACAATTATTTGTATTTATAATATAGTAACATTTCTATCAAGTTTTTATTTTCCTTCATAATTCCTTTAAATACCATATAAAATGTAAGATGTTGCATGCACTATTGGGCTTATTAAACCCAAACCTCATTGCTCTTCTTTCATATACAGATTCCCTCTTTTGACTGGATTCAGTCTAGAGCCCCATATAAAAGAGAAAATAATCATCATTAATTCCTTTTCATACTTAATAGGAATCATATGGATCTTGGCAACATAAGCAATTTTTCCTATTACCATGGTGTTCAACAAGGGTGCTTTTTTCTGTATGAAAATCTATATGATTTCCAAAAAAATATTCATATCCTTTACTTCTTTGAGTACATTATCCCATTGTTGTTGTCTTATTCATTCCTTCCAAATGATATTACTAATATATCTATATTTTTCATGGAACTCAACACCTCCTATCATACCTTCAAAATCAAATCCTTTACTTTTCTCCTTATTTATACTTAAACCATTTTTTTAATTTATACATAATTTTTCATTTACTTTTTCCATCCATACTTTATTTTTAACAATTAATACAATATCATTGGCATAATTACAAATTATTGGCAATTGTACTTCCTTCATCATTTTGTATCTACCATTACTTGACATTTTATTAATTTTCTTCACTATTACATTCATAACTAATGAGAAAATTACAATACTAGCTACTTTATTCCACATTTTATTAGTATTTCATCCCCAATCCAGCTATATACATTTATTTTCACATAGTTCCTTTCATAAACATATTTTATTATTTGTAATATTTTTGCTTACATTATATGCCTGCAAAATTCCCCATAATGATTTATACTGAACATTATTATAAGCTTTACTTATATCCTCTATCATAGCCTTTGCTTCTACATTTTTATTTATATCATCAATTATTTCTCTTATTATCCATAATAACTTTTGACTTCTTTTTGCTTTTCTTCCAAATACATTTTGGTCATATATTCTATCCATTTTTTTCTATAAGGCTTTTTGTTATTATTCTCATGAAAAATGTTATAATCTGTATTATTCAATGTTATAGGTCTCCAATTTTTTATCTCCTCTTTATTTCCTTTTTTAAATATAAATGTTATAACTCTTGGACATATCTCTTTCTCTTTAATTCCAGTTTCCAACTATTCATTCATAACTTCTATAAAAAATATTTTTTGGCACTCTTTAATTTCTTTGTACATATTATATTCAATTCCGTCCAGCCCTGTTGCAGAATTCATGTTAATATCTTTTACAGTTTCATTCAATTCTTTCATGGTTATTTTTTTTGTTCTAAATACTCATTATCTTCCTTATTTAATTTTTCAACTTTATAAATTTGTTCTATGTTTTCTTCTCTCTCTTAAAAAATAATTCCAATACATATTCTTTAATTATTTCATATACTCCTTCTTGCCGTCTTATTTGCTAACCTTCCTTATTTTTTAATTCCATTATTTTTCCTTCTTTTATTATTTTACTCAAATATGGTGCTACCGCTTCTTTCTTTCTTTCCTTGTAAACAATATTTTTGCTTATATAACACATTGTTAATTTTAATTTGATTCATTTTACATATTTCTCTTTCTTTTTCATAAAAGGAATTTTTCTTCTCTAATAAGTCTCTAAATGTTTCTTGACTTAATATCTTATATCTCACTTTTTCCTTATACCCTTTTTCTTCCTTATACATTCTAAAAATACTTTTTTTATATTTTTATTTAAAATTAAGCCACCAAACAGTCCAATTCTTATAAAACTCTCTCATAGTCGTATGATTTTTCCATAATTGCACAAGTTCTTTGTTCTCTTCTAAATCTAATTCATTTTCATTAATTCTCTTTATTCCTTTTCCTATTCTTATATAGTCTTAATTTTCCTGTACTTTAACCCATATTGCCACATGATATGAAAATCCAGCATATTTAATTCCTTTTTTTATAACTTTTAAACTATCAGATATTAAAAAAGTAATCAATTTCTGTCCTGATTTCATTCATTTTATAGGTCCAGTGGTTATTCACCCATACACTTAACTTTCCACTTCTCATAATTACTTTAGCCATTTTAACATCAGAATTGCTCTTATTTTTCCTTAAATTACAATTCAAATCACCCACCACTATAATGTCCATATTTACACAAACATATTCAAGAATATTTTTAAACATAATTTCTCTCTCTTTTTGTTATATATGCATGTAAAGCTATAATTCTATATACATAGTTTTCCCTCTCATGTCTATTACCATAGTTCTTCCTAGTTCCACTATGGTTACATCTAACATTTTAATGCATTCTTGACATAATATACATGTGCGTGAGCATGTTTCTTTCCCCATGTTCCAAACTACTACACCATTCCAAAGTTTTTCAGTGTTCTTTCTTCCTCTGTTAATAATCTGATATCTTCTAAAACAATAACGTGCATCTACTGTAGCACACCATTGTACTATACCTAGTCTCCTTTTAAGATTTTTCATACTGTTCACATTTAAAGCCAATATTTTCAGCTTTTAAGAATAGTTAATTCAATAAAATGTTTATCCCTTTCCTTTCTTATTTTCTCGAAGCATTATATTTTTGAATTTTCTTTTCCTTTCTTTAACTCTTTTCCCTATCTAATTATTTTTATTTCTTACTGTGCACCAATCAGCTTCTTCCTTACTTGTCTCCTCTGTCTTTTTCCTTGTTACTTTAACTTCATGTATAAGCTCTTTATCAGTCACATCTTTTTGCACATTTTCTTGTACAACACATTTTTCTATCTCTTTATCCTGTATAACTTCATTTTCATTTTCTTGCACATTCATTTCCCATTCTAGCCATGAATGACCAGTATTGCCAAATTTTTTTGCACTTTAAATCACATTTTTTGCATTATGCACTGTTTTGCCACATAAATAACATCTTTTTTCTCACATTCATTGATTAAATGATTATTTTTCCACAAAAATAAGTTTTTAGTTGACCCCTGTATTTCAGGAAACCCCTATCACCATGAACATCAATAATACTAGGTACGTGCATAACATTATCATTTTCCATTTTCAGTATTACTCCACATTTCCATCCCCCAGTCCATAGTCCTCTTTCATCATATATTTTTGTATCCATTAATTCTTAACATACAGTTAAGAAATGTTTTTTTTCAGTTCTTTTGCATCAACTTCAGTTCTAAACTGCATCATTATTGTTTTTTGTTTGTCTGTAAAAAGCTTCTACGACATATTCTGATCATGGATAAATATTTTTTCTTTTGTTCATATGCACTCAAAACATTTTCCATGGCCTGCCCAGTCTCAAATATCAAGTCACAAAAACTCTCATTAAAATGAATGCTCTTACCTCTTTTGCTTTGACACCCAGAGGTGTTATGACAGAGTCCCAAACCTTATAACTGTCCAAACTTTCTTCTTTTTTACAGCTCACACATACTGTATACTTCGTTTTTTTATTATTATTTTATTTCTTCTTTGCTCTTTCTCTCACAGTTTGTGCATAAGTTTTTGTCTTTGGAACTTTTTCTGGCACATTCTCTTCTTCTCCTTTTTCTTGTTCTATTGTCTCCATGATGTCACTCCATGAAATTGCTGCTCCACTTTCTGGTTCACTTTGGTTTACCATTTCTTCCAAATAATGATCCCGCAACCCTCCCAAATGGAGGGTTGTAATTATGCATTTCTCAGAGGTAACTGTCTCTCCTTCAATCTCCTCTGAAAGTTTTCCTCTGAATCCATCTCTGTTACAGCTACAATCTCCTTTTCTTCCAGTATCACTTTTTTTCTGCATCCACAGCATCAGAAAAAAATTCTGGTAGTGATTCTACCATTTCTACTACATTTTCATTAACCTTCACTTCATTTTCAGCCAAAGCTGAATCAGCCATATTTTCTTCCTGTTCCTCCTGGCTGCCTCTGTGCCTGGACAGGAAACAGGAAGTCAGGATGTGTAACACTCAATTCCTTCCCTAAGAGTAGGGGAAGTTCCCAAATGCCCTGATCAAATTTCCTCAATACTATAAATACCACTTCAAGTCTCCCCTGAAAACAGGTCTCCTACCTAGTGGGACTCCGTCAACAAAGCACAAATAAATAAATAAATAACCTTTGCATTAAGTTAATTAAGTACAAAATTGCATTTATTTTTATTTTATTGCATTTGCATTTATTGACCAAGAAATTCTGACCTGGCAAAGCCCATTTTCAATTGAGGCCCAGAGACAGAAAAGTTCTTGCAAATTACATTTGCATTAGATGTATGAAATAAAGATATTTTATTTACAAAAGTACATTATTGTAAAAAAAAACTGTTACCTTTATAACCTATTCAGTAGGTTTGCATCTCAGATTATAAAGCTCAAAGATTTGGTATCATAGACAACAATGCAAATAATAAGTAAAACAGTTGGTTTCACTTGTGTGACAACGACAGTGGTTAGATGGTAGCCTTTAGATGCATAACAAAGTGAGATATGGAGTTAGATGTGAGAAGATATGGACTTTTAATAGAAAAAGATGTCAGTGAGGGAGAGAAATATTCCATTTAGCTTGAGATTAAAAAGAATACCATATAGATATAGTAAGAGTAGGGCTGTTTTGTAACGGTGAAACTGAAGAATAAGACAGTAACTGGACTACATTTGTGGCAGCACTGAATGCAAAAAAGGGTAGTTTTAGTAGTTTAATCTTAAAAGAAAACGCAAAAGTATACTATAAAGAACAGCTGCACATTATTTTACTATTATGGAGCTGAACAGTGGCACATTGATTAAAAATGCTGTGCAATCACTTGGATCTGCAATTAATAGTCCTTTTGAAAATGTCTTCTGTGTGGTGTCTGCACGTCCTGCCTGATTTTACACAAGTTTTTACTGGTTGCTTCAGTTTCCTTCTACATTCTAAAATATGCCATAGGTCAAGGGTAGGCATTTTCTTAAATTTACTTATATTAATTGTAAATTTTTCAGGGGCCACTTGTGTCAATGACTAATTCTATTGAGGACTTCTTAATGCTAAAACCAAGAAAGTGTGCAAGACTGAGCATATACTGCATTCATCACAGTTTAAATGTTCACGAGCAAGACAAATTAAATGTACAAAGTTAAAAAAAATATCAAAAAGGCAAACTCCAGCAAAAGTATTAAATTAAATGTAAGTCAACATTTCTCAATATTGCATTCTCTCAGCAAATGTGAGCCCAAGAAAATATAAGTGTCATCAGTTTTGTATCTGTTAGAAATCAAAATACATGTTTAATGCTCATGGTTAGAGATATTAAAAACACTAAATATCCACTCAGAAATAAATCACAGTATTTGGTGAAATTACTCATTATTAGTAACAGTGCACACTGGGAAACATGACTGTGAATAAATGTTTTTTTTTTTTTTTCATGAGCTAATGTACTTCTGTATTGGGTTTATAGAATATGATTGAGTTTATAGCTATTTATTTTTGTGTATGTAACTGTATTTCTCATGCACATGCTGAAAAAACATAACTTTTTTCCCCAAGATCTATATAGTTTAAAGACTGAAAATAGCTACAGTGAATATTTGTATTCACTTTTCAATAGTTATGATCATTCAGCTCAAATGCCTCTTGTCAGGAGCAACACAAGACCAAAATCTGACTAAGCGCATTGCTAAGAAACATACACACATGTACATGCTTTGTATAAACAGAACAATAAAGCATTAAGCATAGTGTATGTGATTGAAATGCACTGAGTACTCCAGATCAACTCTACTCCCACATAAAAAGTATTACATGCTAAACCAACTTATTCCAATAAAAAATCATGGGACAACCTTAGCTTATTCTAGCATTCAGGAGGTGGAAGGCATAGAAGCTCATCCTGAATGGGATGATAAACCATTGCAGCATGCTTACACACACACACACACACACACACACACACACACACACACACACACACACACACACACACTCACACACCCTTATGCTCCCTTGCATATAAACATACACATGTGTAAACAAACGAGTGTGCATATACACGTGTGCACATAAACGCAAATGTGTGTACATAAACACATACACCAGCATACACACAAATACACACTTGTACTCACACTAGGCACACACTTATGGGTGATTTACAGAAATGCCAATTTACCTACCTCAAGTCTTTGGAACCTGGGAAGAAAAGGACCACTCAGGGGAAACCCATGCAGACAGAGGGAATATGTACAAATTCTGTACAGAAAGCATTTCAGGTGAAATACACACTGGAGATTCAAGAGCTGTGTGGCAGCAATGTAGCTACTGTGTCACTCTGCTACCCCAAAGAAAATACTAACCTTCAGCAAAACATGTTATATATAAAGCCATGTGGCCAAAAATAGAAATGATTATAGCAAGTGCGTACATCTGAAGGAAAAGAGATTCTACTTTGAAGTATCCCCTAGTTCTGTTGTCATCTTTCATGTTCATCATCACAATAAATGTTTAGCTCATTATATAGCTGGAATCAGTTCCTGGACATGCCATCCTTTCTACTATATCTAATGACAGCTCATTACCTTTTAGAAGAAATAACCTTTTTTAGTGTCAACATATATTGAAATGTCAAATGTTATCCACTTTTTGAGATCTTCAGTACCTTCACTAGTATTCTTTTTCAATCCCTAAATAAATACAGCTAAGAATTAAGCCTTTAAAATCTCTCATATGAAGCCACCTATATTTATCCATGGTCACTTGAAGCAAGCTTTGCCTATGTAACAGATGGCCCTACTTATGTCTCTGTTAGATATGTGAGGATTACGATGTCAGGGTATCTTTGTATGAGAATGTTCACTGAAACCGGATCATTTTCTTCCTATTACCAGAAGCACACAAAATAATATTGTTTGAACATTGCTTTATCTCATATTATGATATGTAATCTAATTCTTGTTGGTGATACAGACTGCAATTTCAAAATGATTTTAGATCTTAGTTATACTTTATGGCATTCTGTCACTTCTAGGGACAGGACATTACTATACACTGTTTTTTAAACCTCTCAGACCTCTTTTCATTTTAGTTTCCTTAATCACTGAAAAAACAAAGCATTCAAAGGTTGTCAATACAAATTACAATAACAAACAACAAGCTTAAGTAGTTTAAAAGAAACACTGGATAATGGTTGTATGTCATTTCCTTGAGGAAAAAACAAAACCAAATTCCTGTGGCCCTGAAAGAAAGTTGCTTTACACACAAAAAAGAGGCATTTTATTTATTTCCTCCCTTCAAAAGAAGATCAAAATGTTTAAAAATAAATCACAGACTGTTTAATTAATGTGTTGTTTAAGGTACATTATAGCCATTTCCCATAAAATGCAGAACAGTTTGTTGTTGGCAGAGTTCTTACTATAAGTAGTCTATCATGGCACAGCAGCAAAACATTAAAAAATAAAGAACATCTGAAAGAATGTATAGCTCCAAAATTAAGTAACAGAATAAAATAGAGAAAAAAATACAAAATGAACTATTAAGGTTAAAAAGGCAGAGATGTTTCAGGACAAATGATATCTTGACTCAGGAAAAAGTGACCTTTGTTGCTTTTTTATATCATGATTAGCGCATTGTTACATCACAGCTCATGGGTCTCCAGTTTGGTTCTCATCTGGGATGCTTTCTCTACAGAGTTTGGACATAACTCCCTTCGTTCATGAGGGCTTTCACTAAGTGCTCTTGTTTTCTTCCCGGTTCCAAAGACTTGAGGAATATGAACTCCCAAACCCAGGAACCCCACTCGGCCTTCCTGAGAACACTGGAAAATATGAAGGTCTCTCCAAACACCATTATATTGGGTGACTTCAACTACCCAACCATAGACTGGGAGCATTACTCTAGCTCCAACACCCTAGCCCAAAGGTTCCTAGAATTTATAAACTCAAATGCTATGGAACAACATGTTACCACTCCCACAAGAGGGGAAAACATACTGGACCTGATCATCACCAACATGGGGACTCTATGCTCCAGACCAGAAGTGTATCCCTCACTGGTAAATCAGACCATAAACTAATCTCACTGGATATTCACATCCCGACCCCACCCCATGCCCAGAAAACCACAGTGAAAAACTTCTCTAAAGCAAATTTCACACTCCTCAAAACCGAGGTGGAATCCTTCAAAGCCCCTGGATAATACGGCCCAGACCACAAAATCCTTTATAAACGCATTCTATGAACACCTTCAGGAATGCATGGATCATGCAATCCCAAATAAAACCAAGACCCAATCCTCCAAAGGCAGACGTCCTGTCTGGTGGACCCCAGCCATAAACAAACTATACAATAGAAGGAGGAAGCTACTACATGACAGAGCAAAATCCCAAAAAGGGAAGGCATCTCTGATCAGTATTAGCAAAACTAGGGGCACTCATAAAATCGCGTAAGGCCAGCTTCGAGAGAAAAATTGCACAGGACACTAAGGATAATCACAAGGCTTTCTTTAGTTATGTTAGGAACCTGGGTGGGAATTCCCAGATATGCTCAGAATTAGTCCAAAATGACAAAAAATACACCAAACCCACAGACATTGCCAACATCCTAGCTGACAGGTTCAGCGCAAACTCCCCACCAAAAGGGCTAATATCTATCCCAGCAGAGTGCTGCCCCCTGACATCTCAGATGCTCAGGTAAGAGCTGCCCTCTCCAAAGCAAGAAACACAGCATCAATGGGACCAGACGGTGTCCCGGCTGCGTCCTACATGAACTCCAAGAAGAGCTAAACCCAAACCTAAAACTACTGTTCAATCTCAGCCTTACTACAGGATATGTACCCAAAGAGTGGCGACAGCAACAGTGGTCCCTCTCCACAAAGGTGGTGCCTCAACGGATCCTGGAAACTATCGCCCCATAAGTCTCACTAGCTTGGTCTGCAAAGCTATGGAAAGGATCATCATGGACCTTATAAATAAAGATATTGGGGACCTACAGACACTGGATCCTACCCAGTTCGGCTTTGTTAAGGGCAGATCCTGCCTCTTAAACCTGGTCAATTTCTTTGAAACAGTCACCAAGGCCATTGACAAGGGAAGGTGGTCCACACAGCCTACCTGGACCTCGCAAAAGCCTTCGATACAATACCCCACTCGGGCATTATAGATAAGCTCACCAGCTTAAATATAAACCCCTATGTCACTAGATGGGTTGCAAACTGGCTCAAGGACAGAACCCACATGGTTAGAATAGCTGGAGCCATGTCAGACTCCAAACCAGTTACAAGTGGCGTCCCACAAGGCTCAGTCTTGGGACCTCTCTTGTTCGGTATATATTTCTCGGAGGTACAGGCCAACATGGAAGGACTGTGGCTGACCAAGTTCGCAGATGACTGCAAACTGGGCACCATAATAGACTCTCCAGCTGACACAAGCATCCTCCAAAAGGGCCTCATAGAAACAGACAACTGGTGCCAGAGCCATGGCCTCAAGCTAAACACCTTTGGCAAAAACAAAGTGCCCACAAATTACCACATAGGTGGTAATCCATTAAGTACAGAAGAAGTAATTAGGGACCTGGGGACCCAAGTTGATAGCAATCTCTCATTTGACAACCACGTGGCCAAAGTGGTTAGAAAAACATTTTATATAGCCCACCTAATCATGAAGGGATTCACATCTAGATCAGGGGAGGTCATCGTGCCTCTTTACTCATCCCTCATCAGGCCCATAATTGAGTACAATGCCCCTTTTGGGATGTACCTTACCAGACACCTGCAACAACTGGAAAGACCCCAAAAGTACCTCACCAAGAGGATCAAGGGGCTCAAACAGATGCCGTATGCTGCCCGGTTAAAGAAACTCCAGCTCTACTCAGTGGCATACCGCCTGCTCAGAGTCGATCTGTGCCTGACTTATAAAGCCATGTCCAACCCGGAATTAATGGACATGCTGCACCTCAGAAAATCCAAATCCCATCGAGCTATGCGCTCGAGGGACTTAAACCTCAGCACTGAAATAAATAGGACATGCTGGAGGGACAGATTCATAACCCAGAGGCTCCTTTCACTCTGGAATAAAATCCCAGTCCAGGTTAGGCAGAGTCCCTCATTGACTCTCTTCAAGAGGAATCTTGATGAGTGGATGGGAGATCGTAGGTTTACCCCGGGTATCACTTCTGTGTCACTGTTAGACAGAAGCGCAGTATACTAACCTCGAAAAAGGGCATAGCAAAATTAATTTAAAATGGGTGGCGAAAGCCATACACACTCTGGCTAGGCTTATAAATGCCCTAGGGCAGATAGCCTAGTATGAACCTATGAACCTATGAACCTATGAACTGACATTCCTTTAAATTAGGTGTGTGTGTGTGTGTGTGTGTGTGTGTGTGTGTGTGTGTGTGTGTGTGTGTGTGTGTGTGTGTGTGTGTCTGCAAGCATCCGTCACTGGGGTAACATCCCATTCTGGACGAAATTCTACCTCCCCCCTCAGTTATAGAATAAGGTGTGGCTTTTCTCTATCAGAAGAAGCAGATAATCAGAGAATGAATAAATGAATGAATAAATGAATGAATGAATGAATGAGAGAATGAGTGAAGTTACACACCATTCTTTATCTCCGATTGACTAAGTATACTTGCAGAATATTAATGAGATATTATTGGGGATTAACTCCTTAAATATAGGTGCAGAGTAGCTTAGCACCATGAGAAAAGGTCACAATTACATACACCAAGATAACTCAGTTTTTATGTATGTTTTATTTCATTTTAAAATTAGTATGACACCAGAAAAAAAATAAAGTGCGCTTGTGGGGTAATTATTTTAGTGGTACAGAATTGTACCAGTGAAATAATCACCCCACAGCTTCTCGTGAATGGGAAAGCAAACAATGAAATGAGGCATCATGCTGCTCATTAGCATAACATCTGATTTCCACACCTTTCACATAATTACGGGACATGGTTAACCTATCCATACCCTGTTACTGTGTAAGGAAAGTACTTTTGGTTGCTTTTAGCATTGACCTTAATGTTTACTTGCAAATTCGAGTTATCTGCTAAATACAGGCACTGATCTACAGGTACTGTTGTTTTCTTGTGGGTATTGTTCTAATTTCAGTACTGACAAGACAATATATACCCATCTTTGGGCAGTTCTATGATTGCTGTTGAATGATCACTGATATTGTGTATCACCGAGTACTCTATATATCTATAATCAACAAGTTGAAATAAATTACTGAATCCAGTATGCCTGTCACTTTCTTCGCATGCAAACCTCTGAAATATGCACAAAAAGGGCTTTTTTGGGAGGGTGCAGGTTTGAACTTGTACCTCCAAAGTGAAATAAACACACAGGATTTAAGAATACTGTCTTTTTCTTTTTGCTTTCTAACCAATCTTTGCACTGATACATTATGTACGTCACACTGATTTCACATTGATTTAACACCTGCCTTTGATAAGTGAACAGCGTGAAATCTTGACACATATGCTCCCTTTACAATATCAAATGGGATTCAGGGCAGAGGAAAGGATGGCAGAGAAAACAAGCCTGGGGTTGGAAAACAAAACATTGACAAGGATGAAGTGAAGTATACAGAGAGGGATAGAAGAAATTAGTATAGATGAAAAACAGATTACACATTCCTTAGATAATTTTCATATATATAATTATACAACTTTGAATATTGACAAAGAACATTTTAGGTTATTTTCCAAGGATATGAAGTATTTGCCTACTACTAAGTTTAATTTGATTGACACACTTGTAGAGCTGAAGTTATATTTAAGGAAATTAAACCTTGCCATCTATTTTAAGGACAGCAGCACTAGTAAGCAGGCTAATAGTTTGAGGAGACCAAGTAAATTTAATCCACCGTTGCACCCCACTTTGGTCACTTTTGAAAAGGTGAAGAGTTGTACACCTTACAAGGCAATAATAAAAACAGAAAACTTAGGAGTAATTTAAGTATTAAAGAAAGAGAAGTGCAAAGAACTATACGTGATGACCATAATATTTGAGTTATGAAACCTGATAAAGGTGGTGGAGTGGTATTATATGATCAAAGTGAATATGTAAATAAAGTATATTCAAAGTATATGATATTCTGAATAGCACAGGTACCTATGAGGTTATATCTATTAATGAGGTAAATATAGCTCATAGACATATAGATCTATACTTAGAAGAATTTATGTTAGATGATCAAATATCACAGGATACCTACAACTTCTTGGGAGTGGAGTACCCCACTTTAGCTACCATAGTAGGGGTTCCCAAAATACATAAGAACATAGTAGAACCCCCATTCCATCCCATTATATCTTGAAGCAAGGCTAAGACCTTTCCATTTAGAGTGGTGACAGACAAGTCCTTAAAACACGTTTATGATAAATTCCAGCATCTGGTCAAAGATTCATGGGACTTTCAAAGCATTCTGAAAGCTGAAATCTGGGACAAGGACCTCATCTTTTTAACCATAGATGAAGTAGACTTGTTTTCGTGTATTCCTAAAGATGAAGGATTAGTAAGCTATAGTAACAGTATGAGAAAATATTCAGGCTTGGAATGGGACAGGATTAAGCTATTGGTAGAATTTATGACTATTATTTTGGAGAACAATATTATATATTTTGAAGGAGAAATATATAAACAGACTAAGGGAGTAGCTATGGGGGCAGCATGTGCCCCCATATATGCTAACTTAGTACTATTGGACTGGGAGGATAAATATATTTTTAAGAGCCAGTACACAGATAAGATTATTAGATATGCATGTTTCCCAGACGATATTTTTGTTCTATGGAGAGGTACTATTGAAGAAATTGAGGAATTTATTTATTTATTTCAGTTTGATTAACGGGGAAGTCCACTGGGCCAAGAAGTGCCCATTTTCAGTGGAGGCCCAGGGAGAAAAGCTCCAAGAACAGTATAATACAATATAGGTTACAGAATAAAAGCTCCAAGAACAGTATAATACAATATAGGTTACAAAATGCAAATAAAGATTACAAAGTAAAAATACATACAATATAGTTTGTAAAAATAAGTAGGGTTAATACATTTGAGAGTTGCAGAGAACTTGATGGCAGATTTTTTTTTTTTTTTGAATCAATATTTGTATGCTTACAGTCACTTAAAGTCTGCTAGTTGTAGTTATTTTGAGAAATTAGAATAAGTATGAGAGTATAGTGGAGTAGGAGTAGGAGTGCTTAGTTAGGAGTCCCTATGGAATTTAAGTGGGGTGAAAGCAGGAGCATTTCCATTTGGAGGATAGGTGAAGAAAAAGTTGAGTTTTGAAGGATTCAGTGTTGAGTCCTAAGTGAAGTAGGCAGAGAGTTCCATTTTTTACCTAGTGAGAAGGAGAGTAAAAGCTGGCCAGCTGGTCATTTCGGTTTACTAATGGAGATTAGGTTTTGGTTTTCAGATCTCAGTGATCTGTTAGGGATGTATGGAGGAAGGATGTCCTTTAAGGCTGGGCATTTATTAGGGGAGAATATTAGTTTGTGAGCGGTGGTTAGTTGTAGATAGTCTAGGTGATTAGGGAGTTCTAGACAGTTCACAGAATGAAGGCTGTGGCAATGGTGACTTGATGTTTTCGATTTGGTGACAAATTTAGAGATCTTATTATAGCAAGCTTCAAGCTTAGAGGTGTTGGTAGCAGACAAGTTGGTTAGGAGAGGGGCTCCGTATAGAAGGGAAGGTAGGAGGAAGGATGTTGCCAGGGTATGCCTAGTGGAGTTTGAAAGGAAGTGATTGTTCCTATATAACATACCTAGCTTTTGGTGGGTTTTCTTTATGTTATGTTGTATGTGAAGATCAAATTTGAGGTGTTCGTCTATGTTGATGCCAAGGAGTTTTGCAGAGGGGACCACTTCAATGGCAGTGTTAGTTTGGCTGAGAACATTGAAAGTGTTTTTGTCCACAGAGGAAACTTTGGAGGGGAGAAAAATTAGTATTTTGGATTTATTGGAGTTGAGAGAAAGGTGGTTTTGGTGCATCCAGTTCTCTGTGGTGGTAAAGGCTAATTGGGTTTTGGTCTGGAGTTCAGGAAGGTTTGGGGCAGAGCAGACCAAGGTAGAGTCACCTGTGTATTGGATGACTGTGGTGTCAGGGATGAAGATGTGAAGGTTGTTTATGAAGATGTTGAAAAGCATGGGTCCAAGGATGGATCCCTGAGGAACGCCAGTAGATGTAGGCAAAAAGGAAGAGAAGGAGTTCTTCCATTTGACTGCTTGAGATCTGTCAGATAGGTAACTGCAGAACCAGGAAAGAGTGTTTGGGGAGAGTTTGAGATTAGCCAGATGATGAAGAAGGTGTGTGTGGGAGATGGTGTCAAAAGCTTTTGAAAGGTCTAGCAGTACTATGGATACAATGAGTCCAGAGTCTCGAGCTTGATTGATAGTTTCTAAGAAGGATAGCAGTGCAGTTATGGTACTGTGGCCAGGACGGAAGCCATGCTGTGTGGCTGTAAGGAGGTGATTTTGAATGAGATAGGGTAAGAATTGGTGGTGGACGCATTTTTCTAGAATTTTAGATATTGGAGAGAGTAGGGCGATAGGGCGGAAGTTAGAAATAGAGGTGTTTTTGCCTCCTTTGTGAAGAGGTAGGATGTAGGCTGAACACCAAAGTTTGGGTACGTATGACTCAGTTAAGGATCTATTAATCAGAATACTAATTGGAAGGGCGATACCTTCAGCTGCATGTTTGAGGAAGGAAGGGGGAATGTTGTCAGGGGCGTTAGAACCTGGCTTTAGCTTGGAGAGAAGCTTTTTTATAAAAGATGTGGATACAGGTTTGAGATGGAAATTGAGGAGATTATTGTTTGGGTTGTTGGGTGGAGAGGAAAGAGAGTTAGGTGGGTTGTTATTAGGAAATGTTATGGTTAGTTTAGCTATGGATTCAGTGAAGAAGGTATTGAAGTGGGAGCTAAGTTCATTGTCGGATAGATTAGGGTTGGGGCAGAGGTTGCATTGAGATCCGGGATGAAGAAGGGAATTGACTGATTTCCAAAATTGTTTAGGGTTTTTATTGTTATTGGACTGAAGTTTAATATAGTAGTTTTTTTTGTCTTTGGTAATGAGTTTCTTTACTTGGTTGCGGAGTTGGGTGTATAGAAGTAAGGTAGAGGATAGTTTATTTTTCTGGTAGAGCTTCCAGGATTTGTCTCTGTGATGCATAGTTTGTTTAGTTTCTTTGGTCAACCATGGTGCAGAGTTAGTTTTGATTCGCTTATTTCTTAGAGGGGCTAGGGAGTTGAGAGTATCTAGGAAGATGGAATTGAAGTGTTCAACAGCATTGTCAAGTGGGAGGATATTTAGAGGTTGCCAGTTGATTTGTTTGAAGATGTTAGAGAAAATTAAGGGGTTAAAGTTACTGAGGTTACGAGTTTGAATGTAGAGGTGTTGGTGTTTGGTGGAGCTGTTTGATCGATGGATGAAGGCAGGGAGATGGTCGCTGAAGGTGTCAGGGGTAGTGCCACTGAGAGTGATTTTGTTTGGATGGGAGACTAGAATCCAGTCTAAGATGGACCCTGGGGGGTGGTTTTTGTTAGGGCGAGTAGTTGAGGAGATTACTTGGGTGAAGTTTTGAAGGTTAATGGAAAGTGAGGGTGATGGTGAGTTGATTTTATTCCAGTCGATATTGACATCGCCTAGAATATATGTTTCATATTTTATTTGAGTTGAGGACCAGTATAGAATATCTTCAAGGGTGGAGATATTGTTGCCAGGGGAGATATATAAGGATATGAAGCAGATATTCTTGTGTTTGTTTAATCGGAGAAGGCTAGCTGTGATTTCGGAGTTTGTGAAATTAGGGGCAGGTATTTGAAGGGGTATTAGAGTGAGATGATTAGAGTTAATTATGGCAGAGCCACCACCTTTTTTGTTTAAACGGTCACTTCTGAGGATGTGGTAACCAGGAGGTAATATTTCAGAGTCAGTGGTATGGGGTTTTAGCCAGGTTTCAGAGATGGCTAGGATGTCGGGTTTATTGTGATTAATCCAGGCTTGTAGATGGTGACATTTGTTGTTAAGGCTCTGGGCATTGATAGTGAAGATTTTCAGAGTGTTAAGGGGGGAAGTGGGAGGGGGACAGGAAGGGTGGGGAGTGTTATTTGTTGTAGGTGAGGAGGAGGATGGAGGGATGGAGTAGTTTGTACTGGGACAAGGGCCAGGGTTAGGATGAATGTCTCCAGATAAGGCTAGGACATTGCAGGTGATCAGTTTTGGACTGTAAAGTTTGTATAGTAGGTATTTGTTAGGGTTTAGCAGAGGTTTCAGAGAGAGAGTTTTAGTTGAGGTAGAGAATAGTTTGGGATGAAAAAGGTGTAACAGGTTGGGTGGAATAAGGGAGGAGCATATGGAGTGAAAGTGAGAGAGTTCGAGAGGTAGTAGTTGGGGGTTAGGGGTAGTTTGAGTAGAACATAGGAGTGGAGGAGCTTCATGGGAGTATGAAGTAGCATGATAAAGGGTTATTAGTAAGATGAGAAGGGAGCAGGGGAGTTGAATAGTTAAGGGGAGTTGGTAGGGCATGTTAGGATAAGGTAGGGTAATATACAGACAGGAGAAGAATAGTCATGTATGTTAGTTGAGAAGGGAAATGTCAGAAGTGAATGGAGAGAGTTAGATATTGAAGGAAAGGATAAAGGAAAGAAAAGTGTGTAGGGGTAGGAAGAGAGTATGGGGGAGGATTAGCAGTGGGAGTGGAAAATGAGGTGGGTTTTTTCTTGATTAGAGAATAGGGGGAGGAGTAAGTGGGTGAGGACTGTGATTGGGTAGTAGGTTAGGTAGGTGAAGTTTGTTAGGTATATGTGTAGATGTGCTGGGGGTGGGTGGGTGGGAATTGGGGACAGGGTAGGGGAGCGGAGTGAGCCCGCAGGGCGAACGGAGCGGGATACACCCAAGGAAGGCAGGCAGCAGGAGCAGTGTGAGAACAATCAGTCTGGTGAAGGTAAGTACTGAAGGAGGTAAGCAGGGTAGTAATTGGGAATCTAGGGGTGCAGGTACAAGGGGATGGAGAAGACAGAGACCAGAAGTGGAGAAGGGTAAAACTATTACTTAGCAATAAGGGAGAGAAGCCTATTGATCTATAGCATTATGGTGCAAGGGAAGGATTAAAGGAAAAGGGGTTAAAGATGGGTAGACACTGCCACCTAGTGGACAGAACCTGGTTATGTAAAGAGAGGGACCACTAAAGCAGGTAGATAGGAGATGGAGGGGAGGTAGCTGTGAAAAAAGGAGCCTGGGATGAGGTAGGTTTAAAGGGAGTTCACAGTGAGAAGTGTGTGGCTGCAGGCTATTCTGGCCGGGATCCGTTACTAGCACCAGGCAAGTGATAACAATGTCACAAGCAAAATTTGCAGTAAGGATAGTATCATGTTACATACTTTCTTGGATCCTTTAACTCTCTCTTCTGGGAGAGGACACAGTTCCTGTAGGGAGTCAGGCGAACAGGGTTGGATTTGTATCCCGGTGTTGGCCTTGGATCTCCAGAAAGGATGGGCCAGAAGGCAAAATGAGTTAGGAGAAGAGAGTTGGAAAGCTGGGGAAAAATAGAGAGAAGGTGTTTGTAAAATTGAGAAGTTAAGGATAATGCATTACTTACAGAATATGAGAAGTGCAAATTGCCAGCAGTGAACATATATAAACAAGCATCAATACATCATGATCAAGTTCTTTACTAAACAAATATATAGGTCCCTGCAGAACAGTTTAGAAGGAAATAAATCATCCAATTTATAGCAATTACTTAACTAAGGCACAGATTAGCTTAAACTAGATTCAGTATTAGGAAAAATAGAAACAATGTAATTCCTGCAAAATATAAGCAGTTTCAAGAAGGTGCGCTTAACCCACAGACAGTAGGGATTTACACTTTGCACACTCACAGTGTCGCTAATACTTGATTCAATAGCATGATAAGTTACAATCAATATGAACCCAGCATTACATAAGCATGGCCATCAAATCACACCTTGGCCAAAAGACATGTACTGACGCAGACATCAATTTCAGTTCAGAAATGGGTATTTATAGGTGTTAGTAAGCACATTTTATAGAAGTATCCATGGCAGAGAACTATTTACTGTTGTATGTTAGAAGGGGGGGAGGGGGTACAAGTTAAAATATTATTGTTTCTCTATGAGTTGTTTTTCTGTTTTAAGTTGTGAGGGAAAAACAGCAAGCAACCAAGGCATGGAATATATTTCCTAGGATAAAATCAGTCAATTGTGACTAGGGCTACTCATTCCTAGTTTAGTATGCTCTAGTGGAGCGTACATATGCTTAGCACCTCGCTAATGCAGTACAAAAGCAAGTGAGGAAAAGTTAGGGTTAAAATGCGCAGCTGGAAATATTTCTTAAGGGCAAGTATAAGTTTGGATCGGCCGATAGGGACAGATGAAGCTAATGAACATAGGTTCAATGAAGGGCGCAAAGCCGCTCTGTAATAATTTGGCTGGACCACGTGGAGGTGGTGGCGGTTAAGAGAGTAAGCCAAGAATGGGTTTACTCTACTTTTATGGAAGAAAAACAGAGCTGGAATATGGCTGTGGACTATAGACCTTCCAAATTGAAGGGTGTATAGTTAGATACAAAGTACTGGGCCAGTTTTTAAAGACAGGTTTGCTCTTTTCTTTTGTGTGCCAAACAGTGCCGAGTTACAGCGAATCCTTTCCTGCTCTAGTACTGCTGTTTTGTAGAGCGACAGCAGGGTCAGAATACAGTTGAGGACTATAGTTATTGAATAGGAGGGTATTTAGAAGAATACGGAAGTCCTAAGCCGTATTTGCAGAACGAGTTTACTCTTTTCGTTTTGTAGAGCAAACAGAGCCAGAATATGGCTATGGGTTATAGTAGTGTAGAAGGGGGGATATTTGGTAATAAGCCGATGTTCTAAGCCCCTTTTTGGTGCAGACAGTGCGAGCAGAACCGTGGATGACTAGTAGGAGAAACCCTTATAGATACGTAGTAGCATAAAGAAACAGTACCCAAATTAAGGCACGTATTTTAAATAGATACCCAAATTATAATGTGGCGGTTAAGGCAGGTATGGTTGCACTCGTGTCGAAAAAGGAGTCAATATACTAGGGGTTAGTGATGGGAGTAACAAGGATAGGTTTAAAGAACAGTAAGTTTTGTTGTGCAGGAGTGCTTTTCTAAGTTCAGGCTAGACGTAGATGTGCTGGGGACATACACAGCATTAAATCATCAGGTCGATGAGTTTGGTACACAATGGAGGCTCACATTACATACAAGCTGTGCTACCGCAAACAATCTACAGCACAGCTACCCCAAACACTTTACAGAATGTTTACTCAGCAGACAAGGACACAGTAGAAATACATAGTCATAGTTGTAAGACCATTACAAATAGATCAGTTTTACATTATAGTTATACAATGAAAATAAACAGAAGTGCACTTACTGGGAGTAGAGATAGCAAGCCAGGAACACGCAGCAGCCACAAGCAGGGGCAGGAAGTTAAAGATGGCGCCCTGGGGGATTTATCCCTTATAATAGGTTTGGGTGGATACAGAGGGGGGAGGGGTGGAGCTTAATAGGAGAATTCAGGTGAGAGCCTGAAGGAGGGTCAGTAACAGAGGTTAGATAGTAAGTCTAGACCGCTGTGAGGAGGTGGGGTTGGACAGTCTACACAAGGGGGAGGGAGTAGTGCTGATATTGAAAGGGGGAACTATGGGGAGTGGGCCACTACTATGGGTGAGGAGAGGAGAGGAGTGGGTAGGAAAGATATATGTAGTGAATAGATAGGGTGTCACGTGAGGAGTGCACCCAAGGAAGGCAGGCAGCAGGAGCAGTGTGAGAACAATCAGTCTGGTGAAGGTAAGTACTGAAGGAGGTAAGCAGGGTAGTAATTGGGAATCTAGGGGTGCAGGTACAAGGGGATGGAGAAGACAGAGACCAGAAGTGGAGAAGGATAAAACTATTACTTAGCAATAAGGGAGAGAAGCCTATTGATCTATAGCATTATGGTGCAAGGGAAGGATTAAAGGAAAAGGGGTTAAAGATGGGTAGACACTGCCACCTAGTGGACAGAACCTGGTTATGTAAAGAGAGGGACCACTAAAGCAGGTAGATAGGAGATGGAGGGGAGGTAGCTGTGAAAAAAGGAGCCTGGGATGAGGTAGGTTTAAAGGGAGTTCACAGTGAGAAGTGTGTGGCTGCAGGCTATTCTGGCCGGGATCCGTTACTAGCACCAGGCAAGTGATAACAATGTCACAAGCAAAATTTGCAGTAAGGATAGTATCATGTTACATACTTTCTTGGATCCTTTAACTCTCTCTTCTGGGAGAGGACACAGTCCCTGTAGGGAGTCAGGCGAACAGGGTAAGATTTGTATCCCGGTGTTGGCCTTGGATCTCCAGAAAGGCTGGGCCAGAAGGCAAAATGAGTTAGGAGAAGAGAGTTGGAAAGTTTCTTGGATCCTTTAACTCTCTCTTCTGGGAGAGGACATAGTCCCTGTAGGGAGTCAGGCGAACAGGGTAAGATTTGCATCCCGGTGTTGGCCTTGGATCTCCAGAAAGGCTGGGCCAGAAGGCAAAATGAGTTAGGAGAAGAGAGTTGGAGAGTTTCTTGGATCCTTTAACTCTCTCTTCTGGGAGAGGACATAGTCCCTGTAGGGAGTCAGGCGAACAGGGTAAGATTTGTATCCCGGTGTTGGCCTTGGATCTCCAGAAAGGCTGGGCCAGAAGGCAAAATGAGTTAGGAGAAGAGAGTTGGAAAGTTTCTTGGATCCTTTAACTCTGTCTTCTGGGAGAGGACACAGTCCCTTTAGGGAGTCAGGCGAACAGGGTAAGATTTGTATCCCGGTGTTGGCCTTGGATCTCCAGAAAGGTTGGGCCAGAAGGCAAAATGAGTTAGGAGAAGAGAGTTGGAAAGCTTCTTGGATCCTTTAACTCTCTCTTCTGGGAGAGGATACAGTACCTGTAGGGAGTCAGGTGAACAGGGTAAGATTTGTATCCCGGTGTTGGCCTTGGATCTCCAGAAAGGCTGGGCTAGAAGGCAAAATGAGTTAGGAGAAGAGAGTTGAAAAGTTTCTTGGATCCTGTAACTCTCTCTTCTGGGAGAGGACACAGTCCCTGTAGGGAGTCAGGCGAACAGGGTAAGATTTGTATCCTGGTGTTGGCCTTGGATCTCCAGAAAGGCTGGGCCAGAAGGCAAAATGAGTTAGGAGAAGAGAGTTGGAAAGTTTCTTGGATCCTTTAACTCTCTCTTCTGGGAGAGGACACAGTCCCTGTAGGGAGTCAGGCGAACAGGGTAAGATTTGTATCCCGGTGTTGGCCTTGGATCTCCAGAAAGGCTGGGCCAGAAGGCAAAATGAGTTAGGAGAAGAGAGTTGGAAAGTGGGAGTAGAGATAGCAAGCCAGGAACACGCAGCAGCCACAAGCAGGGGCAGGAAGTTAAAGATAGTAAAAGAGTAAAGTAAAACAATTTGTAGGATATCCGAATCATACTAGTACTTACTTAAAGGTCACACATTCCTATAATATTCAAGGGATAGCTTACTTGGATACTTTTATCTCTCACACTGACAAAGGGTTTAAATTTAGAATACACAGGAAAAGCACCTTTAGTATTTTTTATTTAGAATTTAGTAGTCGCCATCCTTGAAAACAAAAACAAGAGTATATTGAAAGGGCAGTGCATAAGAGCAGCTCGGATGACCTCTGATTTTGAGGAGCTGAGAAGTGAGATTGCCCGTATTGGCCAAATGTTTAAGGACAGAGGATACCCTGTTTCTATGATTAATGATGTTTCTCAATATGTTATATGAGAATGGGGCAAAACATATAAACCATTATTAGGAGCAGAATTGGTAAGTAATAGAAATACAGAGGGAAATAATAGTTATAGTCGAGCATTAATATTAGAATATAATCGAACAGAAGAAATTGTAAAAAATATAGTTACATGGAATTGGGCTCACCTAAAAGGTGATGCAGAGGTTTGTAGAATGTTGGGGCACAAGCCTAACTTCATGCACAAAACTGCCCCAAACTTGAAAAGTAAATTTGAATATAATAGAGGTAAACAAGCACAAGGAAAAACTAATGAAGGAACTAGGAAATGTGGTGGGTGCAACCAGTGCTCTGCTATCATAGACGACTAGATTATTCTAGAAAATGTTAACAAAACAAAGATATATTTTAAGAAAGAGAACTGTAATACTAAGCAGGTGATATACTTTGCTAAGTGTAACACGTGCTGAGTTCTATATAGGGAAAACCTGTAGAGCTTTTAAAAACAGGATATATGAACATCTTTATAATATAAGGAGAAAGGACAAAATAGTGCTCTGTACAGACATATAGTAGCTAATCCTACTTGTGTTGCTTTTAGGTTTGGAATTATGGATATAGTTATATCACAGCCCGGGGGGGGGGGCAATATAAAAACTATTTTGAAAGAGAGAGAGGTGAGATGGCAGTTGTTGTTAAATGCAACTTGTGCTCTTGGTACTAATAATAACATTACTATTACACCTTTGCTGGAATTGAGACAATATTGGATATAACAATAAGTATGAGTGTATCATTGTTATAAATGTCACACTATTATGTATGTCTTGTGTAGGGTCCCCTACACATGGTTGACATTTCACAATGTCGAAGACCATATGGCCGAGACCATATGTTCAACATTTGAAATGCCGACCATGCGGAACCAGCATCTCCGTACAGTGTGGAATGGAAAGATTTCCATTTCTGCACTGTAATGCGATCTCGGAGTTGGTATATTTAAGTTACAGGGGTGCAGGGGGACATAGCCCCCCTTCTAGCATTTAAAAAGTAGGTTTATGTTGTATGTATTTTTTTTACATGTTAGAAATTTTAGGAGTCGAACATATGGTCTCGGCCATATGGGTTTCGGCTTTCTAACATTTTGAGCATGTATAGTAGACCCATTGTATATAGGTTAAGCTTCAGCTTGTCATTAGAACATCTTATAGTATAGTTATTACAAGAACCCAAGTTTACAGCATAAAAACATGTTCATTGCTATTAGGTTTTTAATATTAACATTTTTTAATGAACAATGGTTATTCATATTGTTTATAGGTTTTAGTGCTTTATATATTCAGCTTTCTAAATTTAAACTGGAACTCACATGGCAGATTGCTACTGTTGCTTTAAGCTAATGAAGTAGTTACTGTTAATTAATGAACTCATTGGCTTGAAAATGGTATAAATAGCAGTGGTGAATGTCTTTCTAAATTCATTCTGATGAAGTCTATGGTGCAGTAGATGAAAGCGCTAAATCTTATGGAGTTTTCGATGTGAATAAAAGACTTTGTTTTTTCAATATACATTGAGTGGACTGAATCCTGTGCCTGGTGTTTTCCCTGTTACTTTTTATTACATATGCTCCCTTTACAATATCTTCTTTTTTTATTTCTCATAATTGCATTTTTATATTATTGGTGCTTTATTGGCTTAATTCGTATATGGCACACTTTATACTTGCTTAAAAGAGAAGTGAGGAAAAAAATGTAAAATCTAGGAAAAAGTTTAATTCCTCTAGTACCAAGAAAGCATACTACAGTGTGAAAAAAAAGACTCACTGCAGAAAGCAAAAAAATGTTACAAAATAATCTAGCTGAGTCAAAGCACACAAATTTTTAAATATTAGTACAAAACCGTGCAAATAGAAGAAAAATTAATATAAAATACAAACTTCTTTGGCAAACTGAATTATCAGCTGAAATAAATAACCACACAGACGCTGAACTGATAATTAAGCTTTCGTTCTTATTCGATCAAAAAACTTCTGTTAGTTGGGATATTTTACCTAATGGTTATGGACATCAGCTGGTTATGACAACCGTGTGTTTCCAAACGTTAGCCAAACAGTCCACTTATGTTGTGCTGATGAGGCCATAAGAAGGCTGAAACAGGCATGTCCACAGCTAGTGGGGTTTGGCTTTATTGACCTAAATTTGTCAATAACAGACATGAGGAAAAAAGTCATGGGCATTCAGAACTGCTATATAACTGAAACACCTGATGTCCTTAAGGGGTCATTTGCATAAATCTCATGTTACCTCTAATACAAGAGGTTTTAAGGAATCACACAGTGGAAAATCTAGCTTGGCTGTGTTTTCTTTGAGTAAAAGAAAGGTTTGTTTAAAGGTCAGATGGTGAGGCTTGCTAAGATCATTTCAGATGACATCACATTAAAAAGGAGCTGGAAAGTTTGATAGATATTTTTTTCAAGAGAGGCTACATCTACCAACTTCTATCAACACTAAGGGATGAAATCCTGCAGGGTAGGGCAGCAAGTAAAAATCATTTCTGGGAAGGTCTACCAGTTATTAACAGTACAGTGAACTACAAAAATGCAACTGTTAACAGTGGTGACTTCAGCAGTACAATGGTACTCAGTATGGGTCTGAAACTAAAACTATAAAACGCATCATGAAAGAGAACTGGAAAAATGCTAGTTGCTTTGATGGAGTTCTAGAAACACTGGGTGAAGGGCCAGATTTTACATACAAAAGGCAAGTAAATTTAAAGGAAAAATTAGAATTATAGGCACCAAAAGCAAATGGTAGTACAAGCAATAGAAAGGGACTTGTGAAATGTAGCTATTGTATACATTGTAACTTCATCTATGTTGTTGTTGTGTCTTTTGGCTTTTCCCGGTTAGAGGTCACCACAGCGGAACTCCAGTCCGCTAATGATTGGCAGTAGATTTTTACATGGCGAGTTGCCGGCCCTGACGCACAACCTTCAACGAAGGTACGCCCATTCACGCATGTCTCCACACAGAAGACACTCTAGCTGAGAATCGAACAGGACAACATCTTACTGTGAGGCGACAACGCTACTGCAGCACCACCACCACAGTCTATACATTTTAAGATTGTAACTTCATCTATACAGGGCTAAAATTGAAACTTAAGACATTAAGCTATATAATATATAATAACTTAGCTAGCCATAGAACTTCTTCTATGGCAAAAGAAAGCCACAACACCTATCTACATGAACTAGAATTACTCAGTATTAAACCCAGTACCATTTTTCTAGGTGATCTAAACTATATAAGTATAGGATGGGAAATCTACAACACCACTTGTGCACAAACACAGAGATTCCTGGACTTTGTAAATACAAATGCCCTGGAACAATTAATCAGACTACCCACTAGGGGGAATAACATCTTGGGTCTTGTCCTTACTAATATGGGAGCATCTTGTACCATCCCTTGTGTATCTTCATTACTTAAGTCTGACAATAAAGCAGTCATCTTCAAAATAAAATTGAAACCGGACAGCCCTTCCACCCAAGCTACCTTTAGAAATTTTTTTAAGATAAACTACCTACTCCTAAGTGATAAGTTGGCAAGCTTCAAATCCCCACCAAACCCAGTTAACTCCACTGAATATGCAGAAATGTATACAACCACATTATACCAGCATGTAAACAGCCACATAGATTAAGCTGAAGCCCATAGGAACAAGTGCAGGGCAAACCCCAGAAACAAACCCATGTGGTGGAACCATAATAACAACAAGCTTTATAACAAAAGGAAAAGAATTTTGACCAAAGTAAGAAAAGTAATTCCAAGACTGTTAGAGCCCTTGTCATTGAAATAAACAAACAACTCGAGAGCTTAATAAAATCTACCAAAGCCAAATCTGAGGCTAAAATAGCTACCTAAGCCAAAGACAATCACAAGGCATTTTTAGTTATGTTCGTAGTGTCAAAAGCACAACACAGCAATGCATTAAGCAGATTGTAAATGATGTCACCTAAACTGAACTTGAAGATACAGCAAATCTACTGGCCAATAAATTTAACTCCAACTTTATCCTTTTCTCCCCTCTGTCTGTCCTCTGTCTCTTAACATAGACCTGAAACTGGCTCACCTCCAGCTACCACACATGGTCAAATCCTAAAAGTGTAATAAAATGCTAAACAAACTGCATTGATAGGTCATGATAACATCCCAGGATGCATCTTAATTTACACAAACCAAGATTTAGACCTACACTTAACAACTCAGCATCCATATAGGTTTTGTACCAAGCAAATGTAGAACAGCTACAATCATTGCTCTGCATAAAGGAGGACCTTCCACAAACCCAGCCAATTACAGACCCATACGTTTGTCCAACCTCATCTGCAAAACCATGCAAAGACTTATCATGGACCATGGAAAGACTTATCATAGAATTAATCAATCAGGATATAGGGAACTTCCAAACACTGAACCCATCTCAGTTTGGATTGGTCAAGGACAGGCCATGCTTTCTCAACTTGGTGGATTTTTTTGAAAAGGTCACAAAAGCAATAAATGATGGCAAACCACTACATACTCTGTACCCTGACCTGGTCAAAGCTTTTGACACAATTCCTCACTCAGGCATAACAGAAAGGCTAAATGAACTGGGAATAAACCCCTTTGTCATCCACTGGCTTGCCAACTGGCTCACAAATAGGCTGCAGATAATCAAAATAGGAGAAGTCGCATCCACAAAGAGACCAGTCACCAGTGGAGTCCCACCTGCACAGCATTCTGTGCTGGGACCTCTGCTGTTTGGCATCTACTTTTCTGAAGTAAAAGTCAATACAAAAGGGGTCTGGCTAACTAAGTTTGCAGATGATTACAAGCTAGGAGCAGTCACTGAATGCCCATATGACTTAGACATCCTGTAAGAAGTTTTGTCCCAAATAAATAAATGGTGCCAAAATCATGGACTGAAGCTAAATGCCAAAAATGCATTATTGTATCCTCTGGGAAGTCTTCTACCCCAGGGAACTACCACATTGACAATAGATCCCTAAGAGCTGACCCAGTTATCTGGAATTGAGGAACTTATGTAAACAGTAACATAACCTTTTACTAGCATGTGCCTACTGCTGTAAGCAAGTCCTTCTATATTGCACAGCTTATAAACAAAGGGATATTGTCTGGACCTAGGGATGTCATTGTCCCCCTTTACTCAGCCCTCATTAGGCTGGGAAACAGAAAATTTACCCCAGGACTGCCTGCTGTATTACTAATGGACAGAAGCAACTCCTAAATGCATTATCCCATCAATTATTGATGATATGATCTAAGTTATTCTCATTAGGGATAATATATAATTATTGACCACAGAATGGGTAAGACCAATCTATAACCAAATGGGATAAGTTATTTCAAGCATAAAAAATGGAAGTTGGCTAGGCTTAAAATGGAGTGCAAGGGCAGATAACCTAATACTTGCCTATGAACCTATGAATATTAAAAAATGAACTACTATTTAATGGAAAATATACATTTGACACAAAAGGAGAGGTCTATTTATGTTTCAGTGATACTGTCACTATTTTATGTGGGTAAAACACAGAGAATCATAAGTAGCATATTTATGAACACAATTATGATACAGAAAATAAAAATGACAATTTTTATTTACAGTGGAAACAGTACTCCAAGTTTTTGCTTGTTGTTCTTGAGCATGTTCCCACCCAAACCAGAGGAGGCCCATGAGAACTGAAACTAGAGTTTGTTTGTGTCTTTCAGCTTTTCCTGGTTAGGGGTTGTCACAGCGGAACTCCGGTCCGCTAATGATTGGCAGTAGAGTTTTTTTACGTGCTGGCTTGCCGGGCCTAACTCACAACCTTCAACGAAGGAATGCCCGTTCACGCATGTTGCCACACAGAAGACGCTCTAACTGAGAATCGAACGGGCAATGTCTAACTGTGAGGCGACAACGCTACAGCAGCACCACCACCGCAGTTAGAACTGAAACTAGAGTACAGAGTACTAATTTGGCAGCTGCTTTATAATGTAGGCCAATATCCTGGGTTAAAGGCACCATATCTATTACCAGTGTGTTAAAATTAAGAGCTGCCAAACTATGAACTTCAACAAATGAGGAACTTCTACTGTTGTGTGTGTGTTTTATTTAAATACCTACCTGTTTTTAATTGTTAATTTCCTTGGAATGACAGGATATTAACAAAAATAAACACATTTCTAGCTCTTAGAATATTACTTTTATAATCAACTTAAGTATTTTATATGTATTTTTAAATAATTTAATTTTCATTTTTTTTTCTCTTAGTGAGCAAGTGCACTTTAAACCTAGGTAATAATTTAGTCATGTGACTATTACATGTTTTATTTAAACCTACGACATCTTGTTGAAACAGTTCTGATGAAGTTCTGATTTTTGGATGAAGTGCTTAACTCTTATAAAGTTATTTATTTCACTACCTTGTGGAATTTGTGAGAGTTGAGTTTTTTTTTCTTTTTGCTTCTTGGCACAGGAAACTCCTTTCTGTTTGTGTATTAAAATAAATACAAAGTTTAACAAGCACTCAGTGTGACCAATAACTATGTGGTTTCAGAGGAAACTTATTATCATACAGGGCAACAGCAAGTAAAACTAAGTTAACTCTGCATTGTAGCTGGTAATTAAATGCACAGAAAGATATATACAGTGACCATATCAGACTTCAGTATTGTGATTTATATCAAAGCAGATGTTAATATAAATTTTCCCAGTAAGATGCATTTTTATGCATTATGTGCAATATTCAGCCAGCACCTACTGCTAAGGCTTGTTTTCCATCAATATTACTTCAAGCCTAGTGCTTGATTTTTCCAGAGATTAAAATATGATATAAGGCTGCAGGGCATTTTGCAACAATCAGATTCACCAACACTCCATTTGATGAAACTGATCTGAAAAGCAAACTGTTTTCAGTAATAACAAGCCCAAAAACAGAGTTTTCTACTGGGGTTCAGGCAATGCAAGGAAATGTGTCCCCTGTACCCTCTACATAATACACTCAGCTCCAAGGTCTCTAAAGGGACAGCATTATCAGAGATGTTACCCTCACACGTCACATAAATACAGGCATGTACTCACAACAAAAGCACCTACATTCAACCCCCCACACACACACACACACACACACACACACACACACACACACACACACACACACACACACACACACACACAGGAAAACAATGTATTACAGCAGTTCTCAAACTGAAAAATAAAAGTTTTCTTGCATTTAGAAAAAGCCATCTTCTGTTGGAAATTCACTTTTGATAAGCCAGGTTAAATTAAAGAAGATTGTAAGACCCTGATTTAATTAACCATCTAGCTACCATGGTGGTAATTGCATGGCTCTATCTATGTTTAACACAAGTGTGACAATTATAGTCGAGTGCATATGCATACAGGCACATTAAACGAGTACTGCCTGGATAAAGGCACTAAGAAAATGTTGATTATTGATTTTTCAGAGAAATATACTGCATTAGTCATTCACTTCCTTCCATTCCAGTCTAAATAGAATATCAGACTTTTCACACAGCCACAAAAATAATGTGTATACAGGCTATACCATATGTAACTCTAATTGCTTTCCTAGGTATGTGTGCAGGGCATTGCGACCAGTCATTTACCAATGTGCCTAAAAGGTGAAGTGCAAATAATCCAGGCATGTTTAAATAAACAAAACTATTGCCTTCCTTTGAATTTCTTCATTGTCTAATGATTCCTCATTTTGCTGACCATATATCTCTAACCATTAAGACTGCAAGACACCAGCAAAGCAACTCAACAAGTGGCACCAGCAGGTGGTCATCACTGAAGACCACTTCCTCATTATCATTCCATCAGCTGGACTCCCTGCTCAGCTAATTAGTCCCAGATGGGAGTGATAATTAAATGGGATGCAGGACTTCCTGCCCTTCCTGGCCTTAGGACAGATTGCTGGCAACACTGATCAATACTTGTCCAGCTTTATGCTGCACGGAAGTGATATGTGGTTTCACATCAGAAGAAAGAAATGCAGCAGAAATTAAGACACACACCATTTACTTGCTATGATTTAAGATGAAAAACAGATTTGCTATATTTTAATGACAAAACTTTTAGAATTTTCAGTGTCTCATACATTTTCAAAATCTTAACTAGTGCAACAGCCTTGTCCCAGAATTATATTAACTATATTTTAAAATATTTTTCTCTATTCTTACGCTTTTTAGTTAGGGTTAACATAGCTTTTATGAAAAAAAAAATGTTTCAATTCGGTACAAACAATATATGCAATTTACTACCATAGTGTAAAGTTTTATATTTTTTGATAATGCATGCCACAAAGTGCTTTGAAAATGAATATAGGAGGTAACCTTAAATTATAGCCTTTAGTTTATTTCTATTAAACATTGTAACATTCTGAAATGATATTATGCTGACAACTATCTGATATATGAACCCTCTTCTTCACTGCCTGCATGGGAGGTATTCTATGAATACAAATGGATAAAAAGAACACTGAAGTGGAAAGAGAGGAAAAAAAGGGTCCTACTGACATTGTCCATTGTGGGGGCTACTTTGCATAGCTGTGGACATCACCTGGTTAATATGCATGCATGTATGCAGGAATTCAGAAAGCTCGGAAAGGTCAACACTCAGAATTCAAACTGTAACTTTTATTTTTTACCTATGTGCATGCAAAGACAGGGATTTGTATAACAACTTTTAGGTGCTTAGCTAGAAAGCCACCATAGAGGAAAAAAAGCTTGACAGCCATCCAGCTGGTGAAGCAGGTACCACCTATGCAACCAGTAACTCTAGTTCAGAAACAAACCTGTAGTTCTGGAAGGTGTTTGGGGGGTGCAGTAAAGCTGAGTGATGGCTATTGATTCCTTTTCAGCAGTAGCATAAATGGCTTCTTTTACAGTCTGACCACTAGAGGAACCTGAAGGAATTAGCTCGACTTGACAGACTGAAGGCATGAATACAAAAGGACAGCATCATAAGGAAGAGGTGTGAATACACACGATAATTTGAATGGCCACTGTATACCGCACATTAGGAAGGTGCAGTGGGCAAAAAACATCATAAAAGCATATTATAACTGTTGACCAATTTATGCTGGTTACATTTAGCATGTAGAACAAGTGAAATGATGAAACATAGTTGAAGATATGAAAAAATGATGAACTAATTAAAGTAGCTGAAGGTAGCTGAAGGTAAGTGGCACAGTATATAAAAAAAGTTAAAAGTACATCTACCTGGTGCGATACTGTTCAGCCCTTAAGGAATTCTTATATTTGCACATGGAGGAACCTATACCCTCACTGAGTGGTTTAAATGCCTCAAGTACAATATGCAGTTGTTTGTCTCATCACAAAGTGTTTTCCCTACCTTTAACCTGATCAAGTACAGCTAAAGAAAGAATTAAGCATTTTGCCTTTTTTACTATCTGATTCTGATGTCTCCCCCGTGTATTGTTTTTGCTTTCTATGAAACTTTACACTGTTTTCCTTTAAGAATCTGGCAAGGCATCTAGTGTATTATTTAACCCTTTTCAGCAAGTTCTATCAATATGAGTTGTTATTTACACAACACAAACCACTCGTCAGCATGTCAGCACAGGCACTGAAATAAGAAAAGTTAATACTTACGGCTGAAACCTACGTGGGAGAGGTGCCAACAAGCATGAAATTTACAAACTTTACAAAAACAAATCATTTGGTTATTGTTTTTTGATGAAACATGAAAAGGACCATGCACTAACTGTTTAGGCTCTGATAACTAACAAAACTCAAATGTAATCACTTTAGAAATAATGATTAAAGTCTTACAAAGCCAATGGAGATGAAGGAAAATGAAAAAGTGAAACAAGCTTTCTATTGGAGAGAAAAAAGATTCATTGCAAGAAGGAGACATTATGGCTGAAAAACAAATTATGCCAGCATGGCCTTCTTGCCATACCATTTTCTGGCAGACGAGATTACAAATACTCTTGTGTGGTACACGACCAACATCCATTCAATTCCTTTTCAATACCCACTATATCCAGGTTTATGTTTGTGGGAAGCTAAAACCTATCCCTGCAAGGAAAAGGAATTAGGAGTTAAGTAATCCTGGATGGGATACCACCCAGTGCAAGACCCTAACATTTTTCCCATCTCTGTCTTTTAACCAAACCAATGTTCCTGTGTCAATTGACATACTGAGTTCCAAGTCCTGAGGAAATATAGCAACATTTACAGTGTGCCACTCTTTCCAAGTAATTTTTTGTTACACAAGAAACATCTTTATTGAATTATCACTTATGGCATAGGTAACCATATATTTATATAAATGAAAGCAAGCTATACTGGCATATTTTCAGTTACAAACATTATACATCACTTATAGCCTATGCGATCATTGTCAGACAAACATTACATAGTTGATTCACTTCCTGCCTCCCCTTAAAACTCGTTCCTCCTCCAAAACATTATTCTGCATGCAGTATTCCCACAATTCTAATTTTACCTATGTAATTTGCTCCTTCCCTTTTCTAAAGATCCCATTTCCAGTTTTTTTCTTTTTTATCTGTTACCATATTCACTTCTTCTAGTACAGTTGGTTTAGACTTTGATTTCCATTTTCTAATAATTGCTTTTTTGTAGGCCACCAGAATTAAACTCACAAGGCCTTACTATGTCTAGGCAATTCTGATTCTGTATCACTGCTCAAAAAATAATTTCCTTAGTTACACCAATTTGCTCACCCAGTATTTCTAACAGGGTAGTCTGCAGAGAATTTTTAAAGTCAGACAACTAATTACTCTCCCAAAAAATATGTCCCCAGTTACCTCTTTCTTCCCTATCACACCTCAAGCATTTGCAATCTACTTGAGAAAAAATTCTTTGGAGTCTGCTTGGGGTATAGAAATACCTATGCAAGCACTTCCAAGCAAAGATTCTAAAATCGGCTAGACTTTGTTGCATATTTGGGAGTCATAAATGTATTCTCCCATTGTTTTTTGTGAATTGCTTATCCAATCTCTCTTCCCAATCCTTTCCAACCTCCTCTAATTGAGTCTTATAGTTATCGTGCAATAATCTAAATGCCCTAATAATTATCCCTTTTTTTAACAGCAACTTCTGTTCTAGATTCCACTAAAAACTCTACCAGTGCTGGCCTTTCACTTAGGATCCTCCTATTCCTTGCTTGTTGTGTATACTCTGATATCAATCCTTGATAGGGAAGGCAATCTCTAGAATGATGTCCAAATTAATTATTGGCCTCTTCCCATTATATTACCTTTCCCTCTCTAATTATTTGCTCCCAATGCCTTGGTTCATTTGCCAGTTTTCTCCAGGAAATTCCAGCCCCCCACCCACACGTTTGCCTTTTCTCTATACCACTAATTGTAGTCATCTCTATCTGCTGTTTCCAAGTACTTTTATCAGCATGGAGTTTAAAAACATTCCATAAGATTGTCACTATAGCAGAGCTGGGCAGAGTCAAATGGTGTAGCCAATCTGTATTTTAATGTATTGTGGACATAGGTGATTAACTCTCTCTCTCTCTCTCTCTCTCTCTCTCTCTTGTCTTTTGGCTTTTCCCAGTTAGGGGTCGCCACAGCAGAACTCCGGTCCGCTAATGATTGGCAGTAGAGTTTTACGTGCTGGCTTGCCGGGCCTAACACACAACCTTCAACGAAGGAATGCCCGTTCACGCATGTCGCCACACAGAAGACGCTCTAACTGAGAATCGAATGGGCAACGTCTAACTGTGAGGCGACAACGCTACCGCAGCACCACCACCGCAGTATGATTAACTAACAAAAAAAAAAATGTTAAATGAAAAATGCAGAACAGAAATTCATCAAGCCTCAGCAGAACGATGTTAGAAGCAATGTACGACATGGACTGTAGCAATAGTACAGCGCCATTGTTAAATGATTTGGCCAAGGCAGTTGCCTTACTTTCACATTCAGTTGTTCTAGAACTGTCTGGTCATGGTCTGCATTACGTTTGCACTGCCTGACTTGTAGTCTACCTTGATGAGCACACTTTTAGAGAGTTTGTTGACTCAGCTTGATCTAACTTTCTCACTTTCAGGATCCCAAAGGTTTCAGTGCTGAGTATTCTGTTTGTTCACAAAATATGTATATATATATATATATATATATATATATATATATATATACATACACACACACACACACACACACACACACACACACACACACACACACACACACACACACACACACACACACACACACACACACACACACACACACACACACACACACACACACACACACACACACACACACACACACACACACACACACCCATCTACTATTAAAACAAAGAGATAAAGCTCTTTGGGTCAAAATAAAACTCAAACTAATAGACAGGCATACCAGGAACTAATGAACAAATCTAAAAAACAAATTAGGGCAGACAAAAGGAACCACTATGTAGGCATTCAAACCAAGCACAAAAATAACCCACAAAAATTCTGGACTGCCATTAATAAAATCCTACAACCAGGAGAGACCAGTTCTTCACCCCCTAACATTGACACATCCACCAATAATATTGCCGCCAAAGTCAATGATCACTTCACCATCTCCATCCTAGCTCACCAATAATAGTTCTCCCACTTCACATCCAAGCCTATCTTCCATACCAGCAGACTAAAACCTCTTCTTCTTTCAGCCTGTCCCAACTAGCACAATAGATAAATACCTAAATAGGGTTAAACCTACAGCCCTGGTCACTGACAGATTACCTGCAAAATATTTGAAGATCACAGCCATAACCATCTCTTACCCAGTCTCCATGCTCATTAACCACTCTTTATCAGGGTTTATCATAGATCACAATATGAAATTCAATATGCACATTGCACAGACAATAAAGAAAGCCCATAAAAAACTCGGGATCCTATATAGATGGAAAAAGTACCTCACCAATAACAGTAAAGTCACCATTGCAAGAACCCACCTACTATCCACAGTCCTCTATGCTTCCCCTATACTCATCAACTTAAGCAAAGAAGGCTTTAACAAACTAAACACCTGGTACATTAAAATAGCTAGGTTTGCTATTGACTCACTCTTCAAGGCACAACACTGCATAGCAACGAAGCAACTATCCTGGCTAAAATTACCCAACCTGATTACATATAACCAGGTTACAAAAGCCCACCAAATTCAATATTATCCCGATAGAGTTTTTCCTCTTCAAAGTCTACTTAATAGCTGCTCTAACAAATGCCTATTAAGATCCACCAATAAAACACTGGCTGACATAGGCAAAATCAACAATAGCTTTGGGGACTCCTTGTTTTCCATTTGTGTTGCAAAAGCATGGAATACCATCCCCGCAGTTATTAGGACCACTGAAAACAAAAAAAACTCCTCTGGTCCTATTTACATAATTCTTGGTTATGTAATTGTTCTAACCGTGGGTAGCTTCACTTAATTAGATCATATCATACTTTAACCTTCTACGAAAGCTTGCAACAATTTCTTTCTATACTCTTAGGCAATGTTTATTTACTACACTAGCCACTGATGAACGTAATCAAATGACTGAACAAAATGTCCTTTCACCTGCATTGTTTATTGTAACACTGTGCTCCTTATAGTATATTTACTTTTTGCTCCTTTCTTGGCCTTGAAACTGTACCTTACATTTTTGAATCCGTACTGTACTTTATTAACACGTGTATTGCATTTACTGTATTTGCTGTACTAATCTTCGTGAAGCTTTTTTTTCCCCGGTAAACATATGTAAAATAAAAAAATATATATATATATATATATATATATATATAGATAGATAGATAGACAGACAGATAGATAGATAGATAAATACAGCTATCTTACATTTTCCACTACTACATGCAGCTGTCTGTGGGGATGACATTACACAAACCAATGTAGTAACTCCATAACCTCAGTCAGTATCCTGTGGAGATGGGCTTATCAGAATAAATCAATGGCTAATACAAAAGTGGTGAAAACCTAGTTTACTAAAAATAAATAAATAAATCAAGGACATGCTTGCTGCTATCCTTCCCAGGATATAGAATGTTATCACCTCTGAGAAAAACAAAAATAATTCCTAATTCAAATCCTGTGGAAACTAGCTCAGATCAGCTATTTTACTTGGCTTGACTCTGTTCTCTTCTCTGTCTACAATATTAACAAATGTAAGCTGAATTTGCTGTCTTATGATGCAAAGATATGTTCAGGGACAGCATACAGTGAAGAAAGCTCAATGCACCAATGTAGGCTCTGAAGAGACTAACAAAGTGAGCAGACAAATGGCAGCTAGAACAGAATGTGAGCAATCTAATTTAGCACAGCAGTACTAAACAAGATTCATATTCATTCATCTTTGTCCCCCCCACACACAATTGCACTGCTGTTATCAAATTGAACTGTCTCCCTGTCAAAGGAAAGGTTTAATTTCACTTAAACACCCTAACTTATAAACTATTAAATTATCATTCCTGACCAGCACTCAGTAATATCCAGCATTTTAAACGTTCCAGCTACATAGTTAGGAATTCAGATGACAGCTCTTTGCCCGTCCTCCCTGCGGCTCCTTAAGAGATCAGATATGTTACCACTATAACAGTTTTGTGAATTTCTCGTGGATCACACTAAAAAATGTCTCAATTTCTTTGTTTTGATAACTGTGGTTAATGCTGCAGAAAAGGCCCTTTTCATCATTATCTTTCCTGCAATTGTTCATCTCTTACTTCTTTCAGTGCTCCTTTACTTATGAATCTTATTTCCCTTTTGCACAATCTTTTATCCTTCATCTTGACCCTTTCTATTCCATGTTCCTTCTTCCTCTTCTTTAGTAATTTTTCTTTTGTTCATAGGTTCATAGGTGCTTACTAGGCTAATGACGAATTGTACAAGTTACGCCTCGTATACCAGGCATAGATCTCCCTCAAGAGAGGAGAAAAAGTAATGCGGAAATATGAGTGAGTATCAGAATAAGGTGGGAGGACTGGAAATACCAAAAAAAGATGTCAGGGCATGGATGTCATGGGGCACAAGAAGCTCTTCTGACTGCTTTTAATAATGTACTATTTCATGGAAAGGGTGGTGCATGATGAAGTAACTTACCCAAGGATGCAGTTGAATACATGGAAAGGGCGGTGCATGACGGAGTAACTTACCCAAGGATGAAGTTGAATACATGGAAAGGGTGGTGCATGATGGAGTACCTTACCCAAGGATGCAGTTAAATACATGGAAAGGGTGGTGCATGATGGAGTAACTTACCCAAGGATGCAGCTGAATACATGGAAAGGGCGGTGCATGATGGAGTAACTTACCC
The DNA here is from genome assembly GCF_019279795.1 of Protopterus annectens. Classification (NCBI taxonomy): domain Eukaryota; kingdom Metazoa; phylum Chordata; order Ceratodontiformes; family Protopteridae; genus Protopterus; species Protopterus annectens. Next base: position 696,463,316 of record NC_056733.1, read on the forward strand.
AAAGATGCAGTTGAATACATGGAAAGGGTGGTGCATGATGGAGTAACTTACCCAAGGATGCAGTTGAATACATGGAAAGGATGGAGCATGATGGAGTAACTTACCCAAGGATGCAGTTGAATACATGGAAAGGGTGGTGCATGATGGAGTAACTTACCCAAGGATGCAGTTAATACATGGAAAGGGTGATGCATGATGGAGTAACTTACCCAAGGATGCAGTTGAATACATGGAAAGGGTGGTGCATGATGGAGTAATTTACCCAAGGATGCAGTTGAATACATGTGGTGCAGCGGTTAACATTGTCGCCTCACAGCAAGAGGTTCTCCGGTTCGATTCTCGGCCGGGGTGCCTTCTGTGTGGAGTTTGCATGTTCTCCCTGTGTTCGCGTGGGTTTCCTCCAGGTACTCCGGTTTCCTCCCACATTCCAAAGACATGCATCTGGAGTGTTTCTCCCCAGGCCTCCACTGAAAACAGGCTCTGTGGAACCTAGTCGGACATTCCCGGTCAACAAATGTTAAATAAAATTAAATAAATAAATAAATAAAATAAAATAAAAACATGGAAAGGGTGGTGCATGATGGAGTAACTTACCCAAGGATGCAGCTGAATACATGGAAAGGGTGGTGCATGATGGAGTAACTTACCCAAGGATGCAGTTGAATATAAAACAACAAAATTTCAAGACAGCATGAGATGTGTGATATAGCATGGGGGAGGGTGTACAGAGAGAGTGGAAAGTGGTGTAGATATACAATGCTTACATGGGCTCCATGATCTATTGACAACATTGATGGGGATATGCAACTAGCAATGAATTAACAGATGTTTTTGTTAAGGACGATTCACATTTATAGAAGCTCCAGGTAAGAGTCATCAATTCTTTGACATTTGGTAATAATGTCTCTGATAAACACAGTTACCCAAGGACCTGAAGGTATGATAATCATTAAACCCTGGTATACAGGGGATGTTGTCATTGCACTGAAACCATATCTCAGTAATTACATGAATATGAATGTGTTCAAATTGCAGGAGGGACTCGTGTTCTGGCAGCTTTCGATTTTTACTTCTAACACTGTGTAGTCCTTTGTGTTTGAGTTGTTTATGTTGGAATGTCCAGTAAGGAAGTCTGCCTAAAAAATATATCATGGGAACAGCAAACATTTTAGCCATTATGTGGTAGCCCTGGTGTGAGAGGAATAACAATCTCTGGTGAAACAGGACATCTTATCTGACATCTCATGCCAGACTAAAATATAATGGATCCCCTTAAAATGACACCAAATACTTAGCCTGTGGTTAAAATGTATTATCTTGTCTTGATAACTAGGCATTATTCTTGGTGAAGGCAAGATATTGCTCAAGAACCGTGTATATCCTGCATTAGAGTGCCTTAGGTTAATCACTCCCATGTGAGCCACTTCTAGATGGTAAGCACAGTTGTCTGGCTGAAGTGATGCTAGGAAACATGAGACATCATGGATTATGGCACCAGACAAGCAGCTTACAGTCACCCTTTTTTTGTCCAGTTTGGTGAGTGTGGAGCCTGCATCTCTACCTTTGGATTCACCTATGACTAAAACATGTCTCATTGTAGAAAGAGACTTAGTAGGCTTTATGGTCTTGGGCCTGCTTTCCTGGTGGCACTTGGGTAAACTATGTGGATTTGTAGTATGTGTGAGTGAAGAGCGAGCGGATATTGCCTTCTGTGCTAGCTGTTGGAATTTTTTTAGAGTGTGATCCGGGAGGTTTTGGCAAATTTTTATTTACAGCTACAGCGTAAGTTATGGGTCTAGTACTGCACCAAGACTGAAGTTGTTCCGTGGTTGTGTGATGTATACTATTAGTAGGTTTGCCCTCATATTTCTTAAATATTTACATCTCTTACTGGTCATACTGTCACTGCGGTGGTAGTGCTGTGGTAGCGTTGTCGCCTCACAGTAAGATGTTGTCCTGTTCGATTCTCATCTAGAGCATCTTCTGTGTGGAGACATGCGTAAATGGGCGTACCTTCGTTGAAGGTTGTGCATCAGGGCCGGCAACTTGGCATGTAAAAATCTACTGCCAATCATTAGCGGACTGGAGTTCCGCTGTGGCGACCACTAACCGGGAAAAGCCGAAAGACACAACAACTGGTCATACTGTCAATTTGTAGAAGTAGTGAAGAGCTGGCAAGCATAACAACACCTAAAGTAATCAGGTTTGTGTTTGCCTCTCAGGAAGGGGTAAAGGCTCCTCTAGTCATAGAAGACATGGGGTCTCCCATTCTGAAGTGTAGAGGCTGGTAATTGCTGAGGTGCATCAGTAGCAGGAAAGACAGTTGGCAAACATTTATCACCTTCTGGTGTAGTTGAATCACTTAGCTAGCTGGCCTCAATCACTGACATGAGCATACCTCTCAACCTGAAAACATCAAAAATCTGGACAAAGGCCCATGAAAAGTAGGTACAACTGGCCAAAAATCTATATGCTGATTAGCATAAAATTTGCATGCATGATTGTGTAACCCCAACTACTCCGATGGAATTGTGGGATGCTGACATTCAAATGTAAATTGAACAGACAAAATACTAAACAGAAAATATAACCAGAAGAATAGTGTTTTATTTATATTAACATTTGAAATTGTATCAAACAATTTTATTTTATAAAAATAAATTAACTGCTACACACACTCATATTTATTAACAGAAAATATAACCAGAACAGAACCCCAAATCCCTCAATACCATGACCTCTAAATGCTACTAAAGACACAACCATTTTCTTCTTGATGGCATGACTGCAGAAACATTAAAATATCTCATTATATATATATATATATATATATATATATATATATATATATATATATATATACGTATACGCTGCAAGCATAAACATTAAAAGAAAAACATCAACTTATTGAGCATGTAGCATGACACATTTGTCCTCTTAACTGGCATGTAACACATACAATCTCTGCTCTGTATTACAGAAACTTAGCTACCTAGCCCATAGTTATTCAAATTAAATTAGAAGACAAGTTACTAAGACATCACAACAAAAATGCTATTTTATTAACTTTAAGCTACCACAGCAAAGTTTTAACACCAGAGTGCATCCTGTTCAACAGGCTGATATGAAGGGGAAATCACTATTATGAGAAAGTGTACTTGCTACAAACTGTTATTCATTGTACAGTGCAAAGAAAGCTATTGTGCAAAGTTTAATAACTCACAAAATGTAAAGACATTCCAAAGAAAGTTGTAACACATACCTCATAACCTCTTAGAGCACAAAATCTATACAAAGCAAAGAAATATTGGAGGGACAAAGGTTCCAAAATAGGGACATTTTTAATATTGCTTTTATAAACTTAGAAAGTTGATCAACTAACAAGTTTTCAAGTAGCATGAATTTTCTGAAGGGTATGAGGTCTGAAATTCAAAAGCTTGTCATTATTTTCTGACTTCCATCCTCAACAATTTGCCAATAATTTGGTAGAAAACCAAAAATGTATGAGGAACAGACTGAAAATATGAGTAAAAAATCTGGACATTCTGCAAAAATCTGGACAGTTGACAGGTATGGCCAGGAAATCATAATTAAAAGTTCACAAAAACGTAGAAAATGTATCACTGTATGCGCTACCAGGCTAAAACTCATTCCACACCTTTTGGATCCAGAACATGGACCGAAGCTCCAAAGGCTGTGGTGTCTCCATATTCATAAAGGATATGCACACCTCCAGACTAGTAGCCCAGCATAACGCATCGGAGATACTTCAGGTACATCTAACAGCGGGTAAGACAGCGATTCAGGTCGTAGCCTGCTATAGGTCCCCAACCATGTCTCAAGACTCTCACTCCATGTTCCTAAACACCCTGGAAACTATTAGGATCCAATCCAATACTCTCATACTGGGTGACTTCAACTACCCCTCCATCAACTGGGGAAACTACTCATGCACCAACACACTTGCCCAAAGCTTCCTGGAATCCATTAATTCCAATGCACTGGACCAGCTCATTCTCACCCCCACTAGAGGACGCAACATCCTTGACCTGGTTATTACTAACATGGGCAACCATTGCTCAACACCAATAGTCAATTACTCCCTGGTTTGATCTGACCACAACCTAATTACCATGGAAATCCACATCTCACCCACACCACCAGCAAAGGTAACCATCATGAAAAACTTCTCCAAAGCTGACTTTGGGCTCCTAAAAACAGAGGTGGCTAACTTCACAGCACCCATGCAAATGGAAAATAAGTGCATGACCACTGAATCATACACCAATGCACTGTATGAGCACATACATAAATGCATGGGACTAGCCATACCCAACAGAACCAAGACACTCTCCTCCAAAAAAAAGGAAGCAATCTGGTGGTCCTCTGCCATTAACAAACTCTACAACAGAAGGAAGAAACTGTTGCAGAAAAAGGTGAAGTCCCAAGACTGGAAAAACTCCCTTATTAGCCTCAACAAAAAGTTGAGATCCCTCATGAAAACCTCTAAATTTAGCTATGGAGGCAGAATTGCAGCAAAACACTAAAAACAACCAGAAAGCCTTCTACAGTTACATCAAGAATTTCTACGGAAATACCCAGATTTGCTCTGAGTTACTGCACAATGGTACCTCCTATACTGAGCCAACAGATATTGCCAGCATACTGGCCGACAGATTCAGTGCCAACTTTACCCCTCTTTTCCCTCTAAAGGACCAATTACAATACCGGAAGAATGCCAGGCACCCAGCATTACTGAAGCACAGGTTAAAGCTGCATTGTCCAAGCCAAGAATACAGCTTCCATGGGACCCGACAATATCCCTGGCTATGTTGACCCTACTTTGAGGCTTCATTCGTCTTTTCTCTCTTTTTCTCCTTTTTCTTCACCCTACGTACACTCGCCTGTAAGAGCGTTTTTACTCTGGATTATACCGCTCAATGTTAGCACTTTAATAAGAGCGTTTTTTTACCCTACTGTAAGGTTTCATTATTTTATTTTTGCCTTGTTATTGTTAGCTCTTTATTAAAAGCGGTTTTTGTTTGACCCTACTGTAAGGTTTCATTATTTTTTCTTTTTTCTCTAACAGCTCTTTTTGAAAGAGCTGCATATCCTTCAATAAGGTTTTCTTTTTCCTTTTTTTCTTTTTTTTCACTGCTCCTTTATAGCGTCTGGTGGAACCTGTCCCACCTATGCCCTTCTGCGAGAGCGTTTTTGTCCTACTCTGAATCTCCCCTTGCAGTATTGGGCTCCTGCACTTCCTTCCAAGCCTAGTTCTCTATCTTATCCTCCCATGCTGTTAGCTGCCGTAAGGTTGTTCCTCCACATTAGCGTTTAATCATACTCCTAAGCGCTTTCATACAATTTGGCTACCCATACCTCCCCATGTTATTTCATGAACAGTATCAATTGTTTTTGGGCTATTTTCATGTAGAAGTTGTGCATTACACTTTTCAGAACTGCTTTTTGTTGTTTTTTTGTACTTTTTTCACAGTGTGTATTATTCTAGTCACTGTATCAATTTTCCTGTCAATATAAGGCAGGCCTGATCATTTTTGTTTTTACAAATGTTTTGTACAACCTACTGTGCCTAGTGTTTCTTTTACAGTCAGACATTGTGCATGTACTTTATTTTTCCGAATAGAAGTAAGCAGATTTTGTTTGCTCAGGAGTACTTTGTTTTTTCATGTAACAATTAGAGTCTCTTTTCAACTATTCCTAAGGATGTTGACATTGTCTCTTGATAATGCCTCATGAATGTTTCTGAGCTAACTCAATACTGTTGCCTTAGTGTCTGCATTGTCTGCTCTTTACTTGAAATTAAGGGACTGAATTCACTGTTTTGTTGCCCTCACTCCTAATGACTATTGTATCTTTCTCTTCTGCCTTGCTTGACCCCTCTTCTCTACTGAAAGGACCTGTCAAAAATCTGCCTTCAAGCCATCCTAACGTGAGGTCATCTAATTCTGCTGGCTCACTAGGACCATAATCCTTCTTGAGCCAATCAAATAAGAAAGTATGTTTCCTCCCTGGTCCTAAACATTAAAATGCATTTATACTTAACCTCTCTGTAAACTTTGTGTAAACTTAGACTAACCTTCTAGATATCTCCTACCCAGCTTTACTGATTGTTTAGGCACTGAGTCAGATAGCCAGCAGCCAGACCCCTACCTGTCCTTGTACCTGCGGTGTATTCCCCCCTCCCTGACTTATCTGTCGGAGCCACCTCTAGCTACTATTTGCTTCTAACTTATCCCGCATTCTGCTCCTTGACCACTAGAAGGTGCTGTTTACCTACCTATTTGCTATTTTCTTTCCTCTGGTTTCTCCTAATTTAATGATACTACTCCCCTACCTGATTTCCCCTTTTTCTCGTTGTACCTCTTGCCCATCCACTAATCTCTTCTCTCACTCTCTTTAAGATCTCCTCTCTATCCTTTTAGCCTTTCTTTTTCTTTCCCTTACCACACTATCATCTTATCCTTCATCCTATCCCCCCTTTTTTCTGTCATTGAATTACAGAAGTCACTCAATACTTACCTGGACTACTGCATCTGTCTCTGGCTTTCCTCCTCCTCTCGGATTGACTCCAGGAAATCTGTTACTTACCTGCTCTAACCCGCTCCGTTCGCCCTTCGGGCTCACTCCGCTCCCCATACCCTACCCCCAATTCCCACCCACCCCCAGTGGTCCTAACTATATACCTCCTTTACCACTCCCCTTCCTGTTTCTTTCCCCTATCTAAACTCCCTACCACACTTCTACCACACCCCCCTCATCTGCAACTTCCTTTCTTAACTATTCTTAGGATTTCTTCCAACATCTGTTCCTTCCTCACCCTACCTTAAACCACTACACAGTATAGAAACCTTTTCTTCCTCCTCCTTTTACTCTTTATTTATTAACCCTTATCTCACCCATTCCACCACACTTCTTTACTTCCACTCCCACATCTCTTTCATACTTACACACTAAACTCTCCTATCCCTCCTCCTTCCTTTTACTTCCATACCACTCTCCTCCCCCTTCCCACATACCTCCACATTCCATCTCTCTTTCCATTGATTCTTACATTTTTCTTTTAACCTAATGGATCCAACACAGAAATTAATTTCTACTCATACTCTACTCTTAACTGCAACTCTTGTAGCTCTCACTATACCTTACACACTAACCTCCCTTGAACACTATCCCAACCAACAAACTCTCCCTAATTCCCTAAGACATACTCTACAACATAGTAATATAACCTGTACCTCTACATACCTACTTCCTAAGTATCATAGACTTACCCACTTAACCTACCTCCACGTCAAACAGTCCATTTTCACTAACTACAAAATTCTAAAATGTATCCAATTTCCTCAAAAACACCCTCTATTAGCCGGCAATATTCATCCTAATCCCGGTCCCAATACTCATATACACAATCTCCCAAATAACTCCACACCTAATCACACCATTACAAATAGACCATCTAACTCCCTCCTGATAGCACACCTTAACATCCATAGCATTAACAACAAAACTACCTACCTTCATGCACTCTTACAAGTTTATTCATTTGACATTCTCTGCATAACAGAGACATGGCTAAAACCCACTACCCTTGACCAGGTAATTATTCCTCCAGGATTCAATATCCTAAGAAACGACCGTAAAACCAAAAAAGGCGGCGGAGTAGCCATTTTGTACAAAACAGGACTCCAAGTTAGCACCTTTGACATGCACCTTCCACCAACTAACAATGCAGAAATCCTAACTGCCAAGCTAGAAGTTAACAACTCCAAATCCATCTATGTTATTTGTATATATCTTCCTCCAGGAAATAATATAAATACACTTGAAAACATACTCTATCACCTCTCCTCACACCTGCCTCAAGAAACCATTATTCTAGGAGACTTTAATATAGACTGGATAACTTGCTCTTTACACAATCCTACCAATCACATAAATCTACATGGTTTCTCTCAAATAATTACCACTCCTACCAGAATCCATAAACCAAGTAATAAAGCTACCACCTTAGACTGGATCCTTCTCAATAGCCATCTTACTACCTATAAACCAGGAATCCTTCCTGACGATATTAGTGACCACATGATAACCTATGTTATTAGGCAGAAAACACATTGTCCTAATTTCCATAATATTATAATCTGCCGCTCCAAAAAATTCTTCAATCCCCAATCCTTCCAAAATGAACTCAAAGCATGTGATTGGTCTCCTATGCTAAACCTCCAACTAGATGAAGCAGTAACCTTTTTCAATACAAAATTCATACAAATCGTAAACTCCCATGCCCCAATTAGATCCTCCCACCTAAAGACCAAAATTGCCCCCTGGCTAACAAAGGAAACTAGACAAAAGATCCACCACCGAAATAAAATTTGGAACAAATGGAGAACTTCTAAAAGTCCATCAGATCACCTTTATTTCAAACAATTAAGAAATGCCACCAAGAAAGACATTCTCAGAGATAAAAAACTCTAAACTCCTTCAATCCCAAAAAGCACAACCTCAAAAATTCTGGTCAGGCATTAACAAACTACTTCAACCAGGACACTCTAAAACTCCTTCACCTTCTGGATTCCAAAATAACTCCAACCAGATTCCAGATGCTTTCAATAACTATTTTACTGAAGCCATTCTAAACCTTGCAAATTCTATACCACCAAGCACCACATTGCCTCTTAACACCCCTAATCCTACAACTCCTACTTTTCATTTACAACCTGTTCCTACATCCCTCATTTCTAAATTCCTTCAAAAACTCAAACCCTGCACCCCCTCTGCTGATTGCCTTCCAGCAGAATACCTACAAATAGCAGCTAAAGCCATTGCCTACCCCATCTCCATCCTTATAAATAGAACTATCTCTGAAAGCAAAATCCCATCCATATGGAAAGTTTCCTGCATTATTCCCCTACACAAAGGCGGCTCATCTACTGAGCTATCTAATTTTAGGCCTATAGCCTTACTCTCACCCATTGCTAAAATAATGGGGAAATGCATACATAGACAGCTACTTCACCACCTTATGCACAATAATCTGCTTGCCAATTGCCAACATGGCTTTAGACCATTCCACAGCACTACTACTGCGCTACTATCCTTCACCAACTCTATTAATGAAAATCGCAACAACAACACTTTCTCTTCAGCCCTATTTTTAGACCTCTCTAAGGCCTTCGATATGGTGAATCACAACTTACTCATGGAAATCCTAAAAGCCCAATCACTTGACTCACAATCACTTCTTTGGTTTAAATCCTATCTTGAAAACAGACAGCAGGCTGTCCTTTGGAATAATACCCTTTCTTCTTCCCTCCCAGTGACAATCGGTGTACCTCAAGGCTCTATTTTAGGTCCTCTTCTCTTCTCATTATTTATTAACAATCTACATACCAATATTCCACAAGCCACTTGCATCCAATACGCAGATGACTCGACATTAATTAGTTCTGCCAAATCCATTCACTCTCTCTAACTCCAAACCCAATCAGTATTAAATACTGTTGAAAAATGGTTCATGCAACATTGCCTCCTTCTGAACCCCAAAAAAACAAAGCTTCTACTCTTTGCTCCTACTCCTAAGTCATCTATCCCTAACTTCACAGTAACCTCTAGCAATGGCACTAATATAGTCCCTGATACCTCTACCCGCTTACTGGGAGTTACAATTGACAACTCCCTTAGCTTCGATGAACACATTAATTCCACAATAAAAACTGTCAACAAAAAATTAGGCACTCTCTATAGAATCAAGCCCTTCCTTACCCCTTCAGCCAGAATTACTCTTGCACAGACCCACCTTTCCTCTACCCTCTTCTATGCTTCTGCTATTTATACTAATCTATCTAGAAATAACATGAATAAACTTTCCACCTGTTATAACAACATAGCTAGATTTGCTACCTGTTACAACTATAGAACTCACCACTGTCATAACCTCAAACAATTGGGATGGCTTGAACTGCATAATAAGCTACTCTATCAGCAACTTGTGATAACCCAAAAAATCCCCTATCACCCCAATAATACACCAATCCTCACTAATCTAATCACCCCTACAAAATCTCCCTACACTTCGCTCAGCTAGCAAACCTCTAGTTTCTAGTGTCAAACCAAACAACAAAGCAGGGGACTCGCTCTTTTCCAACACAGTAGGAAAAAGCTGGAATCAACTTCCAATTGAACTGTCTTCACTTGCCTCCACACATCTATTCAAAAAGCATCTTAAACAATATCTAAAGAATCATTGGCTTTGTCCCTGCTCCAACCCTGACTGATTATACCCAATATACAAAAATTTCATAACTAATCTTGGTTCCTATTGCTCTTGCAAATATAGTGTATACTTCCCTGATAATAGTGAACTTCTACTCTCTCTCATCTGAAAAAAAAAAAAAAAAAAAAAAAAAAGTCTTACTTCTTTTTTATGAGTATCCCTTACGAAAATTGTTACTAAGTGTTTTTATTTCATGTCATTTTTTTATTGTATCTAACAATTTTTTTTTGTAAACTTGTCTATTGTTATATTGCATACTTGTCTTTGTAACTTGTAGGAGCTTTTCTCCCTGGGCCTCTACTGAAAATGGACATATATCCAGTTAGACCAGCCCGGTCAACAAATGTAAAATAAAATAAAATAAAAATAAATAAAAAAACTACAAAGTGAACTGGCACCACACCTGTGTGCCCTGTTCAATCACAGCCTCACCTCAGACTTTGTCTCTACAGAATGGCGCACTGCTACTGTCATCCCTCTCCATAAAGGGGGAGTGACTACAGACCCTGGGAATTATCACCCCATTAGCCTGATGAGTCTAATATGTAAGGCTATGGAACGCATCATCATGTACCTAATTAACAAGGATATAGGGAATCTCCAAACTCTGGATCCCATGCAATTTGGTTTTGTGAAGGGTAGATCATGCCTGCTCAACCTGGTTCACTTCTTCGAGTCAGTCACCAAAGCTGTGGATGGGCAAGGCAGTTCATACAGCCTACCTCAATTTGGTTAAGGCCTTTGATACCATTCCCCACTCAGGAATTATTGACAGACTGACCAAACTAGGCATCAACCCTTATATCACTAGGTGGGTTGCAAATTGGCTCACAGATAGAACCAACAGTGTGAAAGTAGCAGACTCCAAGTCAGACTGCCGACCAGTCATGAGTGGAGTCCCACAGGATTTGTCCTGGGTCCTCTCCTGTTTGGCATCTACTTCTCAGAAGTCCAGGTCAACACAGAGGGACTCTGGCTGACCAAGTTTGCCGACGATTGCAAACTGGGAGCCATTATTAACTCCAAAAGTGATGAAGACATCCTACAGAAAGGTCTCACTGAGATCAACAACTGGTGTTGAAACCATGGCCTTAAGCTTAATGCCAAAAAATGCATCGTCTTCCCTTTGGGAAAAACTCAGTTCCCACTAATTACCACATCGATGGGAGCCCACCAAACACTGAAGGCGTTATAAGAGATCTGGGGACACAGGTTGACAGCAACCTCTCCTTCGACCACCACATTGCCACTGTGGTCAGAAAGTCCTTTTATACGGCACATATTATTACCAAGGGTTTTGCATCTAGGAAGAAAGGGGTCATCATTTCTCTCTACTCTTCTCTCATTAGACCAATCATCGAGTATAATGCCCCATTTAGCATGTACCTCATTAAACACCTGCAACAGCTGGAAAGGCCACAAAAGTACCTCACGAGGAGGATCCTAGACCTTAAACATATGCCCTACATGGACAGACTCAAAAATCTCCAGATTTTCTCTGTCTCATATCATCTATTAACAGGCAATCTCTGCTTGACTTACAAAGCCATGTTTGACCCCGGTCCTGTTAGAAATGTTACACCTAAAGAAATCCCCATCCCTTAGCACCACATGCTTCAGGGACCTCAACCTCATTACCACAATCAAATGAACATGCCAGAGGGACAGGTTCACAACCCAGAGACTGCCCATGCTCTGGAATGGACTTGCCATACATGTCAAGCAGAGCACTTCACTGGCCGTTTTCAAGAAAAATCTTGATGAGTGAATGGGAAATAGAAAGTTCACCCTGGGGATCACTCCAGTGGCTCTACTTAATAGAAGCAACGAGAACTAACAGTGGCATGATGCCAGGGCACTTCTATGGGCTAGGCTTGTAAAGGCTCCAGGGCCACTGGCCTAGTACACACCTATGAACCTATGAAACAGGGACACATTCCCATACACGAAAAGCAGCAGCTTGTCCTGTACCACCAGAACAGTACTGTGTAGTCACTCCAGTATCGGCACTGGAAACTGCTTAAAGGCTGAACTCAAGCAACCTCTGAAGTTAAACTGAAACACATTTATGTAGGAGGAAAACTCATGTTTGTGAATAAAAACTCACGTTTGTGAATAAAATGTAAGTGTTTGCTTCAGGCATGAATATAAGGCTTAGAGACAGTAGTGGGTGAAAGAAGAAACCCAAGTTCTTCAACAGTATTCTCTGACCTTGGCTATAGCAAAAGACTGAATACTCACTAATAACACCCAGAGACCCTGCATGTCCTTATCCAATATATTCTGGTTGTAAGTTACTTACAAGTAACAGTCTTTATTTAGTGTGCTGTATCCATGGTTCAACTTCTCTCACTCACTAAACTGTATTTTATGTTGACCTGAGTCTGATGTCTCTCTCTATTTCCACAAAGCACACTGTCACTGTCTCTGTCTGCATTGAGTGCGTGCATAAATGTAATGTAATAAAAAGATCAGCCCAAGTTCCCAACAGATATATATATATATATATATATATATATATATATATATATATATATATATATATATATATATATATTTATCTATTAGCTAATATATTAATCAGAATTCACAAACACCCCCGAAACACCGTAGTGATAACAGGTTCAACTGTGTAGTCGTAGACTCACTCGGACTGTACTACTAGACCTGTAAAAGTCAGGACTCTTAAATTTCATTGCAGATAGTGAATTACATTATATAGTTACTGCTTGTGCATGATCTTCCACCTGTTCTCCTGCTCCAGCTGCTGCAAAATGTGAACAAGAACAACTGATTGTTAAAATCTTTTAGTTTGCAATTGCAACTTTGCAATTTGCATCTATTCTTAACACTAGTTCGACATTCAGCTCTGCACTGGCAGATACAGTTACTATATTAGGCAATGCCGCCATTATAATTAAGATGTACTTTTTTTGTATTCTTTTTTATTTACCTGGAGCTGCCTGGCTGGGACTGGGTGCATGCAGAACATGGGTGGGCACTGGGTAGACCAGACAGTCTCTGCACACACACTGCAGAAGTAGAACTTGAAGTACTTTGGCAGAACTTATGTAAAAACAAACCACAGCAACCCAGACAAATGGGTAAAACAATGAAATTATGGTTTATGGAAAGACTCTACAGGTTCCAAGGACAACCAGTTTATCTTATTATAAAAAGAAAAAACTTTAAAAACGTACATGATCTTATGTAAAATTAAATAGTTGCAAACAATGTCACTGACTGTCTGAACAACTCTGCAGCTCTGCTAATACTATGACAGCCTGCCTCTCGAAGCTGAAGTTATATTGTAAAAAAAAAAAAGAAAATCAGGAATTCGTGGCACCCCATTATTTTGCCCTCAAAACCAGTAAATAGTGAGGAATTCAGTATGGTTGACAGCTATGGGTCTGAGGTGGAGCAATCAGCCCATACCAGTGGCTACCCAACTAAGTGATACCTGGGGAAGACACACTCTGGAACAGCATATCAATGAACTATTCCAGGAACAGACCTTATCCCCATTCTAGTGTATTTCCTTCTGCATGTATCATTCCCTATGCCATCCTCATCGTCCACTAATCCAATCACCACTTGGCTACCTTCTTTATAGATGTGCCCACCCACTGTTCTTCCCACATTCTGTGTATATACTGCCTCTGTCTGTCTCTGTTCTGTGTTTGTCTGCCCCTGCTACTTGCCCTTCTCACTTCATCCCATACTCAGCCATTCCTCAGTACATTACCCACATACACATCTTTTGCAATATCAACAAAAGGGACTCTTCCCTACAAAACAATGTACCCTTCCACATATGTCTTCCCCCTTTCTATCATACCTTATAGTTACACTTCTGTGTTTAGCTTGGCATGCTGTCCTCCCTTTCCCACTTCTCGTACCCATTTATATGTCGAACAAGGTTGCCAGAACACTGTGCACAGCCACATTGACCTTCCTTTGCTGCTGCTGTGTTGTACGTTTTGTGCTGGACAGCACTAACTGCAGCTCTGTTGAACTACATTGTGCATGACAGTCAGTAGTAACAAGGCTGTGACAATTTGCCTGGGCTGTGATGTTCATCGCATCAGCCACTTCATGCTGTACTGCAGATTTAGACTGTTTATCCCATTACCACTATACATTTCTTTTTATATCTTGCCCCTCGCTCAGTATACAGACACTCTCCACTAATACCAGTGGCTTACCTAGCATATTTGACACCCAGAGCAGATTTTTTTTTAACACCACCCCATAAAGATTTTCTATCAGTATCTCCCCCTCAGTGACAATTGCTTTTAGTAATAATCATGAAATGAAACAAAATAATGTCCAGCAAGGAGCAAGATAAGAGTAGTTATCAAATCTCCAAAAGACTCAGCCAACCTACAGGAAGACTTGTCCCAAACAAATAACTAGTGCCAGAATAATGGATTAAAGCTAAATGTCAAAAATACATTATCGTCTCCTTTGGAAAGTTGCGTATAACATTGACAACACATCCCTAAGATCTGTGCCATTAGTTTGGGATTTGGTAACTTATGTGGACAGTTGAACCAAAATTCTATTAGGAACAGATCAAAATAAAGCAATTCACAGAATGCCCAGATTTTTACCTCACATTTTTGGTCTGTTCCTCATAAAATTTGTGGTTTTCTAGTAAATCACTGAGGAATGAAGTTTCTAAGTACAGGTATACATTTGAGTTTCAGACTATATTGTTCAGAAAATGCATGCTAACATAAATCCTGTTATTCTAGCAACCGTCTAAGTTTATAAGAGAATATTTAAAATCGGTCACTATTTTTGTGCTTTTGTCCCTACATTATTTTAGGCTTTCTACAGATTTAAGAGGTATGCTACCCCCCCCCCCCCATGAATGCCTTATATTTAAATTCCATGCAGAACATGGAAAAACACACACACATATGCATGTGTCTTGTATTCAAATTCTGCACGGAACATGGAAAAGGATTATGATACAGGTATGTGTGTCTTTGCATTTGCCGACACATGCAGTGAAGCACTCAGACGGCGTTCTTAAAGAACACCATTAAGGATCTGGCTCTGGTTTTAGTTTAAACGTTTCACATTTTAAAAGTGATTACACCCAGGGTGAACTGCTCCCTCCACTACTGCATTAGTATGTCTCTGCCTACTACATGTCTGATTTTCTCTGTGGTGTTTCATGCAGTTCCAGCTCTGAATGTTAATGTTGTGCAGATGCAGAACCTTTTGGCTATGAAATCCCAGCTTAAATGGCATTAATGTGCCATACTTAAGAAAAAGCTGACGTTTGTAAGTCCATAATTTTTCTTCAGTACTGGCCTCATTTTTGTGTTGAGCTGGTAACTAACACTGGACATTCAATAGCTGCCATATCCCAAGCACATACTGCAAAGTTATAAGGAGCAACAGAGCTATGTGGACAGATACTCATTACCACAACCTAATTTTCATCAGTTCCAACAATTTTACATCTGTACAGCTTTGCCTACCCCCCCCCCAAATAATTATATACATATATATCTATCTATCTAGGATCCTGGGATTATAGAAAGTTACTAGGCTATTGGCCTTGACGCCCTTATAAGCCTAGCCAAGAGTTTGGTCCATGTTTAGACAAGTCAGCACCCAAAGCCCCTGTCCAGCAGGGATGCAGGTGGAATCTCAGGGGTGTATTTTCTGTTTCCCATCCAGTTATCCAGGTTGCTCTTAAAAAGGGATAATGAGGTGCTCTGCTTAATGTGGAGAGGGAATCTATTCCACAGATGGGGGAGTCTCTGAGACACAAATCTGTCCCGCCAACAAGTCCTATTGATGTCACAGACCAGGTTGAGGTCGCTTGTGCAGGTTACTCAAGTGCAGCTTGACTTGTGGATATGCAGCAGTCCCATTAAGACAGGGTCTGAGATTGCTTTGTATCCCAGACAGAGGTCAACTCTGAGGAGTCTTTATGAAACTGAGTAGAGGGACACGGTTTTTAGCCTATCTGTGTAGGGTAGATGTTTGAGGTCCTGGATTCTCCTGGTGAGAAACCTCTATGGTCACTCCAGCTGCTGTATGTGCTTTGCGAGGTACATGCCAAACAGGGTGTTGTACTCAATAATTGGCCTTACAAGGGAAGAATACAGGGATGTTATGACCTCCTTGTCCCTGGATGAGATACCCTTACTTATGAGGTAGGCCATGAAGAAAGCTTTCTGTACAACGGAAGCAACATGGTGGTCAAAAGTCAGGTTGCTATCAACCTGGGTGCCCAAATCCCTCACTACTTAGGATGTTATTAATGTGATAATTTGTGGGGATGTCACTCTCCCCAAAGCAGATGATGGTGCATTTTTTAGTATTAAGTTTGAGGCCATGTTTCTGGTACCAGTCACTCTTGGAGAATGTCCACATCACTTGGAATTGATGACCATGCCCAGCTTGCAGTCATCTGCAAACTTGGTCAGCCATAGCCCACTGGTTTTGGCCTACACCTCAGAGAAGTATATCCTGAATAACAGAGGCCCCAGTAATAATTCCTGGGGTACGCCACTCATTACGGGTCTAATAGTTGAGGTGGCTTCCTGTATTTTGATTTGGTGGGTTCTATCAGTGAGCCAGTTTGCTACCCATCTGGTAACATATGGATTGATGCCAAGTTGAGAGAGTTTATCTATAATGCCCGAGTGGGGAATAGTGTTGAAGTGTATATATATATATATATATATATATATATATAGAGAGAGAGAGAGAGAGAGAGAAACAGCATGATAGCTATCTCTCTCTCCCTCTCTCTCTCTCTCTCTATATATATATATATATATATATATTTGAATATATTTATGTATATGTGTGTGTGTGTGTCTCTGCATATATGTATGTATGTGTGTGTGCATGTGTGTCTGCATATATGTACGTATGTGTGTAAGTGCGTGTGTGTGCGCACGCGAGTGTGTCTGCATATATGTACATATGTGTGTGTGAGCGAGCGAGTCTGTGTGTGTGTGTGTGTGTGTCTGTATATATATATATATATATATATATATATATATATATATATATATATTAGGAACACACACAAGTACTAATATAAAATAACACTAAATATGTCTTGCTAAGTTTTGCACTTATAGATGCAGTGTTTCAGTTTAACACAATGTATTCTTTTAAATCAACCTGGCTAATAAAAGACTAGTTGGATGTACATACAGCAAATGTCAGAAGTGGACCAATTAAATTAACTACATGGAAGATATTAGTGCTTACTCTAAGTTAGCTGTTGCTCATTACCTGTACACACATGGTTTTCTTGTGCACTGATTTCACCTTGATGTTTTTCACACCTTCCTTCAATGGCACAGTGACTGCATGTATTGTGATCTTCAGTTTAGCAAACACAAACAATACCTTCTTCATGCCACACCACATGCACTAATTCTCATGACAATCTGTATTTTCTGTTTGATCCACTGAGTTACTGATCACTTCCCATCCATTACCTATTTCTTGCATTTGCCTGTACCCTCTACCTTCTCCATGCTACTTATTGGCACCTGTAAATGGTCCATTGCTTCTGCAGGTGTCATGTCCCTGTTTTCATATATTAACGACAATAAAACAGGATAGACATTTAATTAATTTCATTCTTTAACTTCATTAACGGCTCTAACTTCTTAAACAGGAAAGCTGTTAATGTTGTAAGTGTTGAGTTAAAGCTATTAGTGAAGTTAAAGGAAGAGAATTAATTGGACAGCTATCTGGTTGCTGTTGTTGGCACACTTAAA
This sequence comes from Protopterus annectens, assembly GCF_019279795.1. NCBI lineage: Eukaryota > Metazoa > Chordata > Ceratodontiformes > Protopteridae > Protopterus > Protopterus annectens. The sequence goes on from NC_056733.1 coordinate 696,481,379, forward strand.
CAGTGATTTTTTAGTATTGTTATTATTCGTATGTCACTTGCCTTCAAGATTGCCTGCTGATTCTATTACAGGTACTGTGAAGCTCGCTGGATCAGGGTCACATTAAATGGCTATAAGTTTTCATACTCAAACAAGCATTATGCATTACAAATTAAGAGGTCATAAAACATATATGCAGAGGCCATCATAAATAGAAAAGAGGCATTTATATGCTGTGTCTAAGGTGTGCACATGCACAGAAGTACAATAAATAAAGGAGGCTCCCCAAACTGAGATGCAATCTAAGATTTAAATATAGCATGGTAAAGAAACTTACCAGGAACAAACAGTTACTTTTGTATTCACAGGGAAAACAAAGGCAGAACAGGCTACATGTGATGTGTTTAATATTGCACATGGAATAGAGTTTAAATGGCTCATATTTTTTGAAATCAGTTTGTAGCTGGGAAGTCAATCTGAAACATTAAAAGTGCCCCTTTATTTTATTTATTTTATTTTATTTATTTTACATTTGTTGACCGGGCTAGTCTGGCTGGATACATGTCCATTTTCAGCAGAGGCCCGAGGAGAAAAGCTCCACTAAATACTAAGTACATTACAAAAAATCACAAGTGTTTAGAAGTAAAAAATTAGAAATCATAACAACACACAGAATGCAAGATAGTTTCAAAGAGAAGCACATTTCCAATGAGCAGTTCATACCATATTAGCAATTTTACATAAAATGTACCTAGTTCGATTAGTACAGTAAAAGGAGAAGAAATCAGACAGGTAGTAATGGGAAGAGTGAAGGAGAGATATAGTATAAGAAAGAAAAAGGTTAGCCTGGTGTACTGCAGGAACAAAGCCAATGATTGAGGTAGTACAGTTTAATTTTCTGTTTGAATTGAGGTAGGGATGTGGTCAAAGTTATGTCACAAGGTAAGAGATTCCAGCTTCTACCTATAGTGTTAGTGAAAAGAGAACAACCTGCTGTGTTGTTTGCCTTTATTGATTTAGTCATGAGTTTACTAGAGGAGCAAAGCGAGTTCAGATTATTATACGGGATTAGAAGTTGAGAGAGTATAGGGGTGTTGTCAGGTAGGTGTAATATGTTGTGTGCTATAGTGAGTTGAGGAATTTTTAGGTAGTTTTGAAATTCGAGCCAGCCAAGTTGTTTTAAATTTATACAGTGGTGGGTCCTAAAGGGGTTACTAGTGGCGAAACGAGCTATGCTATTATAGCAAGTTGCAAGTTTGTTAAGACTGTTTTTCTTGAGGTTGGTATAAATGGGGGAAGCATATAGGAGAGTAGATAGGAGATGGGATTGTGCAATTTTGGTTCTTGTTGCTGGGGTTAGAAAAGGTTTAATACGATATAGGGATCCAATTTTTCTGTTAACAACCTTGATGGTGTTGTTAATGTGCTGATCGAAGGAAAGATGATTGTCAATGGTTATTCCTAGAAGTTTAGTAGTTGGATCAGGTGAGATGATAGTGCCATTATTAGAAGAAATGGTAAAGTTTAAAGGGGGGGACCGAGTGGTGGGGGAGAAGAGGAGGAGTTTAGTTTTTTTTGCATTTAGTAGGAGAAACCGTTTAGAAAACCAAGTTTCTACTTTGTTAAAGGTATTTTGCGTCAAGGAGGTCAGTTCAGTAGAAGAAGGTGCGGAGCAGATAAGGGTAGAATCATCTGCATATTGTATGCAGGTAGCTTGTGGTATAGCAGTCTGAAGATCGTTTATAAAGAGGGAGAACAGAAGTGGACCTAGAATGGAGCCCTGGGGAACTCCGATGGAAATGGGCAAGAGTGATGAGATATGGTTTTCCCAAATTACTGCTTGTTGTCTGTTGTTAAGATAAGATTTAAACCAATTAGTGGCTAGTTTATCACAAGGAAGAGATTCAAGAATATTGATTAAGAGAGAGTGGTTAACCATGTCGAAAGCTTTTGAGAGATCAATGAAAAGAGCGGAGGAGAGAGAATGGTTGTTTCGATTTTTGTTGATAGTATCTACAAAGGAGAGAAGGGCAGTGGTGGTACTATGATGGGGTCTGAAACCATGCTGGCAGTTTGCTATTATGTTGTGGAGAGAGAGGTGGTGTACCAGTTGCTGGTGAATACATTTTTCCATTATTTTGCAAGGGGTGAAAGAAGGGCAATTGGTCTAAAGTTGGAAAGGTCAAGGGAGTTTCCACCTTTATGTAGTGGTATAATATAGGAGACTTTCCATATATCAGGGATGGTTCCTTCTTGGATAGTTCTGTTGATAAGTAAGGATATAGGATAAGCAATTTCTTTAGCAGCTTTCTGAAGGAAAAGAGAAGGGAGCTTGTCAGCAGAAGGGGTACAGGGTTTCAGTTTGTGAATGAGTTTGAAGATGAATGAGGTAGATATAGGTTTTAGAGAGAAATTGAAGGAAGAGGTAGTTATGTTAGGTGGTATATGAGAGTTGTTAGTGTTCATTTGTTTGGCTAGGGTTTGAATAGTTTCAGAGAAAAAAGAGTTGAAAGCATTAGCAGTCTGGAGAGGGGTTTCTGGGTCAGCATTTAGTGGGGAAGGAGTTTTAGAACTTTAAAGAACTTTAAAATAAGTTGTCACAAATGGTACCTTATATATGGCACCCACAGGCTGCTAGTCAAGTCCAGATCATCTGGAAAGTAGTCTGGGTTTTAACTTTCTATGGTACCTGCCAGTGTTTCACTAATCCAGTTAAAGAGGGTGAATGTCACCCGCAGGCATGCACCCTTGGCCATAGGTAATATCAAGCAATTTCCCCAATAATGTAACACAGGATAAAATGGAGAATGGCCAAACACAGAGGTGATTGGTTGCATTTATATAGTTTATAACTCAACACACACACACACACACACACACACACACACACACACACACACACACACACACAAACAAACACACATACATATATACATTCTCCACTTTTATGTCCTGACTCCTTTAGAATCCATCCCTAAGCATGCACCCTTTGTCTTAGATCATGATCCCAGTCTTTATTATTTTTCTAGATGTCCCAGGATATATGTACAGAAGGAATATTCCATACTACATTATTTAAACAATCCTTAACACAGAATATTTACAGAGCTATGTCTTTTGAAAAACTTGAATGGGACAACGTGGCCAACATCACATTTTTTCTGTAAACTTTAATAAAATACTCATACAAAATGTGTGAATCTTAATCAGGTTCCAGCCAACAGTTAGTCATCAGGTCAGTCCTCCTCTTATTAGTTTTTTTGTAATTATTTTTTAATAAAATTAAGTTCATTTTCCTTTATAATTAAATACAAGTCAGTACCCATATTTTATACAATTATAAAACAGACTCATCATCAACAAGTGTTATTTTGAAGAACAGAACCCTTTAAAACACTTAATTAATATTATTTCAAACTGCTCTGAAAAATGCAAGTATCTCACTTCAGAAGAACACATGATTTTCTGTCTGTTTCATGAAATTATAGCAACACTGTCCAAGTAATATCTATATTCACTTCTCTAAATAATAAACTGCCACCAGTGTGAAGACAAAATAATCAAAAAATTACAAAAGGTTAAAATCAATGGAAATACTACAAGTTTAATAGTGTGTGGCATGCTATTTCACAGTTAGAAAGTTTGAAGAATTTAAAATAAAAGAAGGTTATGTTGAAGGTGTTTGCTTAGTTATCTTTATACTCTAAGCAGACTCCAAAGAAGTTTTCTCAGGTAGATGGCAAATATTGGAGGTGTGATGAGGAAGAAAGAGGTAACTGGGAGCATATGTTTTGGAAGTGTAGTTAGTTGGCAGATTTTAAAAAATCCCTAGAGTACTGTTAGAAATATTGGGTGAGTAAATGGGTATAACTAAGAGAATGATTTTTTTGAGCTGGGATACACGATCTGAACTGCCTAGAGACAGTAAGGCATTGTTAAGTTTAGTTATGGTGGCTGCCAAAAAGCAATTACTAAAAAATGGAAATCAAAATCTAAATCAACCATATGTGAAGTAGTAAATATTGTAAAAGAGCTGAAATAGCTTAGTAGCTCATTGTGTTGCCCATGTGCTTCACTGAGATATATCAAGACATGTGGAACACAATCTCATTTGAATGCATGCAGTGCAAACCAATGTTTTTTTGCAGCTTAAATAGATGTTCCACCCTTCTAAACACTGCACCATGCATCAAAAAGTAGTAGCAGCAGCATATACAGCATGTTACAGAAAGTTACTGAGAGCAGAGGAGTTTTTAAAGGACACAGCCAGAGGAGTTACATAGTGTTCTGCAGTATTGTGATAAGACGTATATCTCTGGTGTGATGCACATGTGAACCATTGACTTGGTTTAAAATACAGGTGCATATATTACCCTGTAATGTAGCTTCCTGCAACTTGTATCTGCATTTAGATCATAGAAAACACATGTAGCTAAATATGTACTCTGCAGAACAAAAAAGATAGCCCATTATTTGGATTGCATATCACTGTACTATATTCCATGTCATACATGTGTGTGTTGTGAGCCTATGGTGTGAGGACAACTGTCATGGGTCTCCCAAGTATAATCTCATCATCATACCACAGGAGTCCACTGTCACATGCTGTGAAACAGCTGCCCTCAATCCATGCATGTAGGTAAGTCCAACCTGCACCAGTTTATTTCTGTAGCCCTCTATGTAACTGCCACCCCAGCTGTACACCTACATATATCTGTCCTTACCACTAGTCTGGGGTATCACTGGAGCACCTTACTGTACATAGCATATGTGTGTCATCTACTGTCCCCAGCAATCATGTGTCCTCAAGTGCTCCAGAGGAGATGGACAACGGAGATTAGACCAATTCAACCAAGCTGATAACAGCATCCTGGTACAGGTACTCAGGACCTGTGAGCACTACCTGTTACTAGGTTCATAGATTAGTACTAGGCTAACTGCCCCTGTGGGCCATTTTAAGCCTAGCCAATTACCCCATGTGAGAATCAAACCCTGCACCTTGGGTCTATTACTACCTTATTAATACCGTAGCCATTATGCCAACCTCCCACCCAAATTGTTTTGTATAAAATTTTACATTATAAGAATTTACAACAAATAATTTTTCTTCCACAAACTGTGAATGGACCAGAAGGTGTTTAACAATAACAAAAGGGAAAATGCTGGCTGCAGTCACTGGCTTCAGTACTGACAACCAGTATTTACAGGGCAGCTGCACCAGATATGATCTCAATCAGCTCCTTGGTAATCACAGCTTGACAGGTTTGGTTAAATGTTCGAGTCAATTTATCAATCATTTTTGAAGCATTCTTTCTGGCATTGTCCATAGCAGTCATTCTTGCACTTTGCTCACTAGTGGCTAACTTCCTCAGTATATAGTGACAACACTGACAAGAGCAAATTTGTCATAGTTTCTCAGTACATCTGTGTTAATATCATCATAGATACTAATGTTCTTTGAATTTACAACAGTATCAAGAGAAAATCAGGCTTTTCTTCTATCTTATAAGAAATCACAAATCTGAACCTGTTGAAAATGACAGATCCTTGATTAAATTCATTACCAGAATTAATCAGCTCTGTTGCAATAATGGAAGCATCACCAAATGATGCAGGCTTACCACCCACCTCTTTGAATGTCAACAGGAAATAGTCTCCATGACTTTTTGAAGCAAACCCCTCAACTCTGACCGCCAGCAATCCGTTGTATGGCAAAATTACATATCTCCCCAACTTTCTGTTTCTATTGTTGCTCCCCAAGGATCCATCCTTGGACCCCTACTCTTCTCTATTTTCACCAATAATCTTGCCTCTACCACCAAACATGGCACACTCATACAATATGCAGATGACTCTACCATCATCTGCTCAGCCCAGTCCATACCCGAACTGAAAAAGGTCACACAGGATGCCTTTTCCCCTGTTGAAACTTGGCTATCTGATGCCCAGTTAATACTCAACCCAAACAAAACTAAACTCCTCATCTTCAAACCAACCAAACATAGTCAAAACAACTCTCACTTTAACATCACAGCAAAAGACAACACCACTATCCACCCAACAGATTACACCAAATTGCTAGGAGATGAAATAGACAAGAATCTCAAATTTGACATTCACATATCCATGACCATAAAAAAAGCCCACAAAAAAATAGAAGCCTTATACAGAAATAACCAACTCCTCACCAAAGCAGCTAGGATTTCAGTTGCAAATTTGCACCTTATCTCCACCCTAATTTATGCCTCTCCAATATATACCAACCTAAGGCAATGCGATCTAAATAAACTCATGACCTGCTACAACAAAATCACCAAATTCGCCACTGGGGCATCCTACCAAAGTCACCACTGTCTCTCAATTACTGAACTAGGCTGGCTAGAACTCCCTCACCTCCTTCAATGGTATCAACTCGCACTCACCCACAAACTAGTAAACCATCCGCTAAAGGTCCCATCCCTCCAGTATATAATCCAACCCTATCTCACCACCAGGCCACTATGATCCAGCAACAAAAATCAATTACAGGTTACTAGAGCCAATAACACTGCTGGAGAAGCACTATTCTCCACTGCAATAGTCAAATTATGAACCCCCCCCCCCCACAATAACCTCTGTACCATCATGCATCCACTTCAAAAATGACTTAAAGCACACCTAAAAACATGCTGGCTATGCCCTTGTAACTCTCCCCTCTAACTTCTCCCACTCCATCTACCCTCTACCTCTCTTCCACCCTACAAACTACCTTTTATTACAGCAAGCTCTGATACTTCCATGCCTATCTACTTATTATACAGCAGTAACTTCTTATTGTAACAATCGTTAATATCTGCTATGACTTCGTGGATGGAACAGATGCTAGTTATCTACTGAATGTACAATGTTCTTCATCTGTTACTATGTTTGTAATATTTTAATTGTTAGGATTCTTTATCTGTAACTATGTCTGTAATATTTTAATTTGTGGAGCTTTTCTCCCCGGGCCTCCGCTGAAAATGGATCTGCGTCCAGTCGGACATTCCCGGTCAACAAATGTAAATAAATAAAATAAATAAATAATAAACTTGTCACCAATCCCAACTTTTACCTTCTTTCCAGACTTTGACAGTGTGTTTCACTTTTAATGGCTTTAGCAGTTGATAAATGTACAGCATCACAAAGGCCACAATCAGAGGATAAGAACATGTTTGTCTTTGCCTTCTGGTGCTTTCAACTCTGCTTTCTCATAGGATCATAGGAAGTTACTAGGCTATTGGTCCTGAGGCCCTTACAAGCCTAGCCAAGAATTTAACCTCTGTTTCAACAGGTCAGCACCTGATGCCACTGTCCAGCAGGGCCACAGGTGGAATCCCAGGGGTGTATTTTCTGTTCCACATCCAGTTATCCAGGTTGTGCTTAAAAAGGGTTAATGAAGTACTCTGCTTGACGTGGAGTGGGAGTCTATTCCACAAAAGAAGGAGTCTCTGGGACACAAATCTCATAAAGAGTTAAAGCCCTACTACTGTATATTTTAGCTAATTCAAGGTCTCTCTCTACTTTGGTGTACTTTGCTGCAGCAAACATCTCCATAGACTTTGTAATCTTCTGGAGGTTTTTGATGGACTTCAAATGCCTGGTAATATCCTTCAGTGTTGCCATATTTCTGACCTGGATTACCAGCCTGTGTGGGACCACATCTGGGAGAGGAATACATTCATCACGCCAAACACACATAATGCTGAATCCTAAAAGACTGACCAAAAACGGTCAAAGGGAAAAACTTAAAAATTAATAATAATTCAAGCAAATTCAATGCAGATGGCAAGCCGTCTGCCCACACCCCCTGATTGATAAATATATATATATATATATATATATATATATATATATATATATATATATATATTTGCTATCAAAATGTTAAAACTTGGAAGGTAGAAATCATGGTTCCAAGTTTACATAACGTTGATCCATACATGTTCGAATCCACAACAGCTAATGCTTATGTGCATTTGGTCATATAAGGTTGACATTCTAACTGTAGATTGCACTACAGTGGGGATGGGGAAATGTCCCCTTTTCCTCACTGTCATGTAATCTCAGAGTTTGTATATATAATAAGCAATGGCTGGGGGGTGCAATCCCCCACATGGGGGTGGAGGGGGGCTTGCCGCCCTGCTAAATGTTGGTAGGAAATCAGCTGAAGGCAAGGTATGATGGGTAATGTTGATATCAAATTTCAAATTATCCATGTTACCACTTTCATTTCTTTGATAAAATAAAGTTTCAACTTTTTTCTGAGTAAGTGTTTCTACATTTTGATAGTAAACCTAGACACTATACATATATACATCTTTTAGAATTCAACATTATGTCTGTTTAATGTAATGAATGCACCCCCTGAGAAACAGTGGTCCACAACATCAGTGCAGTAGGTGGGTGGAATCGCACAACACATCAATGCTAGAGGCATATTACAAACATGATCTGGTCAGGCTGTATAGATTCATGTAGTATACTGGCAGATGGGGCCAACCCGCAATTCAAGCCTCACTGATACAGAAGATTCCATATTGATTTTGGAATGAGATGATGAAGGACCAGGTAACATACTTGGAGGAGTTTACACAGGTTCCAGGGGTAGTCAACCCTCAAATATCTCAGATGGAGAGGTACCACGTTAGCAACCATACTGTATGTCTGTATAGCAGGAGTGCACTGTGTGTGTGCTGGCAAGACACAAATACCACTGCATATGTTCCCTATAGGTAAGTCAGCTGTGCAGGCATAGAGGACTTGCAGAGGAGGTATGTGTCTGTTCCATATCTGCATAACCTGTACCACTGTCTGCATGTATAACATAGGGCCTGACATGTTCATAGGTGTATACTTGGCTAACGACTACTGGGGCCTTTATATGCGTAGCCATGCAAACCAAATGGTTTCCACTAGATATTGTGCCCTTGAGGTTATTTTAAAGGGTGTAAGTTAGGGCATTATTGAACAGTTGACCTGCCCATCAGAGATATAGGTATCACAGGTATTGAGATTCACTCTGCTCTGTCTCATGCTGTATATTCACAGGCAGGCCACTACTGCTGTGGCACAGAGTCTGTACACTGCTCAAACTCCTTGCTGTCCCCACTGTGCCTTTTTAGCTCATGCCTTCTTGATATTCCACTGTAACAAAAACTTTGTAGTGAATTCCAGTCCAGTCCGTATCAAAGTAGCACTGCTCAGTGTCAGAAGTCTTAGCAAAAAATTGCCAGACTTCAGCTGTAACTTGAACACATCCATATCTGTGCTGCAACAAATATGTGGTTTCAGTGCAAAGAGATCACTCCTTTTTTTACTGTTTTTCATCACTTATCTCACATCTAGACATATTAAAAACTGTGGGGGAGTATGGACATTTGCCAATTATCTCTAGACAAGTTCCTTGCAACCCACAAACAGGAATTATAGGACTTCAAATCACCATAGCAAGACAAATTATCACTTCTTAACCTCCTATAGGCCACTTTCTATGTCCCCTGTAGACCAGGAAAGATTTCTAAACATGCTTACTAAACAACTCATGAATAAAACTATATTTCTCTAGGTGATTCCAACTATTCTTTGATTAACTGGAACCTAAGCCACAAAGATGGAGTAAACGCAAAGATTCCAAATGCTAACTCCCGTGTACAAATTTTCAACCAGCCCAACGGGTCAAAATCGTCCTGGCCTCATCCTCAGTAGCATGTCGCCAACTTCCAATACTCCTATAGTATCTTAATGTGATGCCAAATCTAAACACAAATTAATAATCTTCTCCTTTAGAGCACCTATACACACCACAACAAACACTTCTGAACTAAAATGAGCTTTCAAACTTCAGCCACAGGATTTCTATCCCCCTTCTCCCCAGCGTACACTCATCTATTACTAATGCCAATAAATTTCTTTCCTATCTCAAAAATAGCATAAAGCAAGTGGTCCCAATCAGAACTCAACATACTGGGGAACATTACAATAAACCATATTGATAGAAAAAGTTATGCACTTACCCTAATGATAGATCTGTGTTGCCTTATTTTTGTCTGGTTAAACATGTATTTGTCAGATCTACTCAGATCCGACCTCAGCACCTTATACCAAAATATTGGATCTAAGAGCTCTGATTCCTCCCCTATCCATAATTCCCTCCTCCCAGCTGATTTACTTCAGATCAAGTTTGCTGACTGGTTTCAAAGGGTCTCTGATAACTGCAAGAAGGAATAATGAACTGAAATTTGGCAACATTAACCACTATGGAAATAGAGGAACAGAAGGAAAACAGGGTCCCATCAATATCTGATTGAGCCCTAGAAGATGTAAAATGACAAGTTGTTAAGGGAGAAGGAGGGCGGAAGTTGAACCAAATGAAAATAGGACAACACGGATCTATCATTGTGGTAAGTACATAACTTTTGTATCTGCTGTTGTCTATTTTTGGCTGATTCAACATGTGGGACATATTTCTAAGCTACCTAAAAAGATCTTCTGTGGACTCAAGGAAAAGCATTCCTGAGAATGGCAAAGCTGAAGGATGTGCAAGATCTAGAGTGCACATCCAACTTGTAATGAGATATAAAGGTATGAGCCGTTGACCAAGTTGATGCTGTACATATGTCACTGATAGTTACTCTTTTTGCAAATACTGTTGAAGTCGCTCTTGCTCTGGTAGAGTGAGACTTAGGTTTATTCTCTAAAGACACCCCTCTGTCTTGTAAACAAAGGAAATGCAATCTGCTAGCCACCTAGAAAGCATAACATTTGATACAATTTTTCCTAGTTCTGCCTTGCAAAAGAGACAGATAGCTGGTCTGATTTTCTAATGTCTTTAGTACAATGTAAATAAAACCTGAGTTGTCTATGGACATCTAAGACGTGTTCTTCCTTGTTAGAAAAATTTGAAAAGAATACAGGCAAGTCAATTTGTTTATTGAAGGTTGATTCTGATGCTACCTTAGGAAGGAAAGACAGATTTGTTCTCAGTGAAACTCTATCCTTGTGTTAAATAAGGAAGAGTGGCTTGCATGAAAGAGTTTGCAGTTCTGAAACTCATTTTGCTGACATAATGGCAATCAGAGAAACAGTCTTCCAAGATAGGAATTTTAAATCTGTTAATGCTGCTGGTTCAAAGGGTTTTTGTGCCAAATATTGTAGTAAAATTGCAACATGCCATGATGGAACTGGATCTTGAACAGGTGGTCTCAATAAAAACGTTCCCTTATGGAAAGCTTTGGTCACCTTAGGAAATGCAATAGATGAAACATTACATCCTTTGTGAACTTTTGAAATGACAGCCATCTGGGCTTTAATAGTAGGTTAATTGGAACATCGCATAAAGTGTTCAGAAAGAAAATCCAGTATCACTGGTAATGGGGCTGAGAAAGCATTTAAGCCATTCCAGGATGCCCACATAGAAAGCCTTTTACATTTGGTTTTATAAGTATTTTTGGTTGACTCCTTCTGAGAAGAAATTATGTGGACTACAGGGGAAGACAGCCTAGCATCAATGGATATTGTTAAAATTGGAGATACAATGGGTTAGTTTTAGGGGCTGGAGATCCAGAAGAGGCACCCCAGATGGGTGAAAGAGCAGATCAAAAATGGGATACAGTACCCATGGTGCATGCAGCAGATGAGACCAAAGAAAGGGTGAAACATACCTGTCAAGGCCAAAAGGAGGCAATGAGGATTACTCTGCCCTTGCACGTCATGACTTTCTAAATAAACATCAGGAGAAGAGGAATTGGTGGAAAAGCATAAAGGAAACCTGGAGGCCAAAAATGGACCACAGCATCTGTCAGAGACTATCCTTGTGGAAGGCTGAGGGCAAAATAACTGCTGAATGTGTTGTTGAGGTAAGAAGCAAAGAGGTCACAGCAAGGTTGCCCCCAGTGACTGAAAATCTGTGTTTCCACTTCTTGTTTGAGAGATCGCTCGTGAGGTATTAGGATAGTCCTGCTCAACCTCTCCACTAATATACTGGACATCCCTTCCTGAGAGAACTTTTCTGGTAATTTCCCCTGGCCAGTTTTATAAGAGAGGAGAACCAATGCTGTCTGAGTCAAAAGGGAGTCATCAGTAACATATTTGATAATTCCTTCCTGATTTTTTGAAGGACATTAGAAATTAGAGGAAAGGGGGAAAAAGTACAGTTGTGTAAGTAAACTTACAATAATGGTAGATGTTCAAATAAATCACTGCTGTAGTAACCTTAACTATATAGATTATATCCTGCCCAAGATATAATGGGCAGACAGTCTTCCAGAGCCTTCAGGCATCTTCGACAGCGACCTAGACTGCTGATGTCGCAAAATCCTAATATCAGCAGTCTGGGTACCAAATCCCTCAGTACTTTCTTGCTAACAGGGAAAATGGGAGACTACATTCCTGAAAAGAATATAAAAGCTAGGTATAAACATTAGGTGCTCACCTGGTTGATAAAACATACAAACATACATAAAACATACAAAAAAACAAGGGAGATGGAGGGAAGGAGCAACTACTGCGACAGCGATTTATTTAAACACTTGCTATAATGGCAAGTTTACTTACACAACTGTACCATGTTCAGTCATTCATTAAATTACTGCTGCAGTAACCTTAACTATACAGGTAAACTACCACAGCTTATAAGACCTCTTGGGAAAATTTTAAAACGCTAGCAATAAGACATATTCTAGCGCACAAATTGTTGATTAATGACCATAAGAAAAGTATAAATAACACAAAAATATGGGAGCAAATCTTTAATATTGTGTTGGCCTAGAGGTTCCTATCCACTTCTTCTCAGGATACATATTCATAGTATAGAGTCAAGCTTAGATTAGATATATGTTATATTAATAATACAGATTGATGTCATGGTGTATTACCTTTTTAATAACTTATGTGAATATACAATGTTTTGTGTATCTTTTTGGAAGCATTCATGTATATATTGTATATATGTAGTAGTTTTGTATTAGTATATCTGAAAACAATAAAATACGGATTATTGAAAAAAAAAAAAAAAAAAAAAGAATGGGAGAAGAAATGATGAGAGTCCAGGAAGGCCTGGAGCAAGGCCTTTGCAAAGCGTATCCTAGGCCTTGAAAAGGAATCCAGTTTGTAGACCTCTCTAAATGTATATGCAGAGGACCAAGTAGCTGCCACTAGAATGCTTCCAGAGGTCACCCCTTTCCCAAAAAACATATAACCGGTCAAGAGCCTAGCTAAATAAACCTTGACCCTGCCTCAATTTTTATGGTGGCAATGCCAAAAAACAGCAAGAGACAACCATTGGGGAATAGTCTGTTTTGACACAGGTTGATGTTTTTTTCTTCTCTTTATAGGAAATAAACAACTGGACAGCTTTCCTAAAGGATTTAGTTCTGTCAAAATAATACCCAAGTTGTCTACATATATCTGGAGTATAAAGAATCTTCTCTCCCTAATTTTTTGGTTCTGGAAAGAAGACAGGGAGATGGATGGCTCAATTTAAAGTAAACTCTGAAACCACTTTAGGGATAAAGAAGAGATTCATTTTGAAGGAAAACCAAATAAGGCTGACCCACCATAAAAGCTTGCAAGTAAGATACTCTTCTTGCAGATGTCTGAGCAATAAGTAAAACTGTTTTCCATGTAATGAGCCTGAAGCCAACCTGATGATCTGGTTCAAATCTAGCCAATGTTAGTTTTTTTTTCCAAAACAAAATTAAGACCCCAAACAGAGACCACGTCTTTTCTAGGTGGATGTAAACACAAAGCCCTTTCAAAAAAGTTTAACAAGAGACTGGGTTGAAAGTGGAAGATCTACTGGCAGACAAACTAAAATGGCCAACAGATTAACCTTAATAGAGGAGTAAGATAGAGCAAGGAATAATAACTCATGCCAATATTGGAAAACCAATGGTACCACAGCCCTGAAAGGGAACAGATTCTTATTGCTGAACCAACTACAACATCCTATCCATTTACCAATATATGATTTCCTAGTAGCAGGTTTATTTGCTTTCTATAATAGCCACTGCACGTCCTCAAAAAATACTTAAAAGGTATCAAAATTGAATCATTCAGGCAATCAGAAGTAATTGTTTCAGGTTGGGATATATATTAAACAACTCATGTTTTCCTTTTTGTGAAGAAGCCTATGGGTTTCATTTTGTGAAGAAGCCTATGGGTTTCATTTTGTGAAAAAGCCTATGTCAACTGCCCTAGGCCAAGACCATAATATGGGAGAATGACTATTACATAGACCAAAAGGGGGGGGGGTCACCACAGTGATCTTTGGACAGTCTCTTTGAATCTTCAAAATGACACTAGGTATCACTGGAAATGGTAGAAATGTATCCAGAAATATTACCATCCAAGGAAATTAAAAAGTATCTGTCTACCAGAACTGTTTGGAGCAGAATTTCTTTAGTTGTCTGTCTTAAAAGGAGTGAACAGATCTACTTGAGAAGTTTCTAACAACTGGATCAATTCATGGAAGACCCCCTCAGTTAATTTTCCATTTGTGGGAGGTTTCTGTTCTGGTCCTACTCAGCTTGTCTGCCACTAAATTTTGTTCTGAGGAAGCTAGAAGGCTAAGAATGTGTTGAATAGCTGCTCCCAAAGTAACCACTCTCAGCCTGCAAAGATGGTAAGACCAGGTATCTACCGTTTGTTTATACAACACAAGACAGTGATGTTGTCTAAATGTACTTGCAGAGGACCAGGTGACCACAGATAAAGGATGGAGATGAGTGAATTTATTATTGCCAACATCTGTTTAACATTTATGTGCTTTGGTGTGTCTTGCCTGTTCCACGAACCCTGCACTTTCCCCCCATAGAAACAGTTATCCATCCAAACTCTCATGTATTTTTAGTTACAGATTATGCAGGGGCTAACTAGAGAGAAGAAGAAACCTAGGCACAAGGATATTTGATCTTTCAACCAAATAATTTCCCTCTTTACAAAGCCCAACATTGGAATCTGAAAGGATAGGAGGTGAAGATGTTGGAACCATACAATTTTTCTGTATGTATTATGGCAATGAGAAATCGTGAGGATCATAGATGCCATGAAAGAGATACTGGCAGAAGTCAAAAGATAAAAGATAGTCCGTTTGCTTTTACCATAAAGGGTATCCTCCTGCAATACTCATATCACGTAAGCCAGATATATATCACTCCAAGAAGCAAATGAGTCACTCGATAGATAAAAAACAAATATTTAATGAAACACCAAGACCAGCATACCATACAAAATAAGGATTGAGCGCGCTTTCATCTATTTTATCTAGACTTCATCAGAATCCATTAACTTCCAGAATAAAATGGTCTTAAATACATAGTCACCTAATTAATTAATTAAATACTAACCAATAGAATAGCTCAACCAATTATTGTTTTTTATATAAAAATATATTGTTGCTCAAAAATATTTGTAACATAATAGTAAAGTGTAAACTTTTCACAATACGTAAAAACAAATCTAAAAATTGTGTATAATATATACCAAATAAAAAATCTTTTAATATGTATATACATACACACATATATTTTCTCTAACACATATAGTCATGTTTGTCATCCACACAAGTAAATTACTAAAAAGTATATTATATACAAAATCCTGTATGCAAAATATATTATTTATAATACTCAAAATATTATCAAAAAATTATGTACAATATTCCTATCTATATATATATATATAATATATATGAAAATTCTGTTTTATATTGCACAAATAAAAACAAATATTGTATGTACAAAAAATATATTAAATCAATTTTGGGTTGTTGGATAGTAATTTCAGGGCTGGTTTTATGGAAATATGATCGTTCATACCATTAGAACCACAGGCATCAAGCCTAAGTTGCCAAATCATTTCTCTGTATTCTAGAAGGGACTCCCAGTCACCTCCTCTTTCACTTCTTGTAACCTCTTCTAGCACCCAGAATTTGATATTGGCATTAATACATACCTCGGTGTGCCTAAAGAGAGCATTGTTGTAATTTCTTTTATTTATGTCTCTTGTATGTTCATATACCCTTTGCTTTAACTTACGTTCGGTTTTACCAACGTAATATTTACCACAAGTCAAGCAAAGGGCAAGATAGACTACACCTTGAGTGTGACAGGTGTGGTAGCCCATACTTTTCAATTTTAGGTTCAATCTACCTAACCAAAGCATTTTTTCCCCCAATATAAAGGTGCATTGCCCACACCTGCCACACTTGTATGTTCCCACTTTTTTCTGTGTTCCACTTACATATGGGGCTTTTTTCCTCTCAAATAGTTTCTTAAAATTGTTATTCTTCCTATAACCAAACCTCAATTGTTGTTGGAAGATAGGGACATCCACACAAATTTTTGAAAACATTCTCCATATTTCATTTATGCCTCTTTGTAACCAGTGTAATCCTTTGTAGTAGGTAACCATCAGGCGGGGTATATTCTTCCCCTCCAATGAATTGTTTCTAGTTCTTGAAGAAATGTCTAAAGTGTGTCCAGATGTACCATACTTTTGTGTCAATAATGGCAAGTAATGGGTATTCCGTTTTCTCATGACTTCCCTTTCAACATTCTTAATAAGCCTAAGTGGATAACCCCTGTCCCTAAAAAAACTTTGTATTAAGTCCATTTCTTCTACACATGAAGCATCCTCACTAGTCATTCGAGAGGCCCTGATCATTTGGCCCTTGACTATATTCCTCCTAAGGTACAAAGGATGGTCACTTTCAAAGTGAACATAGGAATTGGAAAAACATTCCTTCCTAAAAATCCAAGATTCATATTTCTTACCCAGTTTGTTTTTAATAATGGTCACATCTAAGTAATTTATCTGTTCATTATTGTATTGATGGGTAAACTCTAAAAAAGTTGTTGTCGTATGTAAATAACCTATAAAGTCCTCGATCTGTTCATCCGACCCTTTCCACACTACAAGAATGTCGTCCAAAAACCTAAAATACGTAATAATATATTCCCAAAACTTGGATTTGAAGACATATTCTAGCTCCCAAAAGAGCATAATAATATTAGCATAGGTAGGGGCGCAGGAAGAACCCATTGCCACCCCCCCTATCTGATGGTATATGTCTCCCTGAAAAAAGAGGAAATTATTTTTTAAAACTAGTTCCATATTTTCGAGAATTAACCTGAAGTCAGTCGTATTACCCAAATTAAATTCCACTAACATATGTTCAAACCAACTTAACCCAGTGTCATGGGGTATGACGGAAAATAAATCTCGAACATCAATAGTCACAAAAATAAAGTTTTCATTATATGGAACCTCGTTGAATTTTGTAAGAAAGTCCCATGAATCCACCAGTATATGTTTATAATTCTGATGGAAATTCTTTAACTTTGTGTCTATAAATATGGCAAGTGGTTGTGTCTTTGAACACTGTGAAGTTACAATGGGTCTAAGGGGGGGATTTTGTACATCTTTATGAATTTTGGGAATACCGAATATTTCTGGAATGACTGGTTTGGAAACTTTAAAATAATTATACAGGTCCATATTGATTAAACCCTGTAAAAGATTATCTTCCAACCAATAGTCAATTTTCCTATAGCTGATGTTCATTTCGTTTCTAGATGCTATTCGGTATCTATCCCCCTGGTTGAGAATGTCTCTCATCCTACTAGTGTAGTCCCAATGGTCCATCAGGACCACTCCTCCCCCTTTGTCAGGTTTCATGACCCTAATTCTATCGTTACCCTGTAACTTCTTCATAATGGAAACTTCCTCCCTTGTCAAATTGCTAAATTCTTTTACCCCGTCATCACCATGATAACCTTCCCTAATCATGTATAAAATTTGCTTTTCAAAATTACCAATATCTTGTTGTAGGGGAGGGTTAAATACACTTTTCCTTTTAAATACATTTAAATATGTACTATCACCTTGTCCGAACATATTTTTAAGTTGTAACTTTCTTGAAAATAGCTTGACATCTAGAAGTAAGTCCTCAATTTTGGGTTTTTTTATAGGAATAAATGAAAATCCTTTTGTAAAAAGCCCAAAAAAAGCCGTGGTAACCTCAATTTCAGTAAAGTTATAAATATAAAAATTTTTCTCCACATTAATTTTACATTTAGTGGAAATAATATTGTCTTCGTTAAAGTTAACCAAGCCACCTAAATCTTCATTACCACACCCTGTATTACCCATGTCGAAAAACACATTTGTACAAACATTTTCCAAAGAGTTGCTCAACTCTACCATATTTGGAACAGGTGTATGTAAACAGGGCCCTATCTGTAGTTGTTCGCCCCTCGCTTTCTCGAGTATTGGTTCCCTGCTGCTTCCGCATATGAAAAGGGGTGATACTGTTTTTTCAGTCTCTCTGACCGTCTCACTCCCTCTTCCCCTTCCCCCAAAGGGAAACCTGAATCCAGTACATTTTCACCATTGTAACATCCTTCTGAGTAATTCTCGTCTACAAAAACAGGACTTTCAACATTATTTCCCCTTTCGTGGCCTTGATTCCTATGAAAGTGGTATGGTTCAGGTTCAAACCTTCTACCAAAACCGTCTGTACCATTACCCACTTTCCCTGTAAAGACCTTCTTCCTATAAAATTTTCCCGGGTCCATGTATGCTTTCCCTTCTCTATAATCATGTAAGTCCCGTTCAATTTTTCCTAATTTCCTCTTATAATTTTTGGATATACTAATATCTACATCATAAAGAACTTTGCAGTACACATCCTTGTATTCCTGTAATGTAAAAAACAAGTCCTTGGTAATATCTAAATGCAAGACATCAATCCGTTTTTTAATGTCTTCTATTATTTCTGTATTACTACAAATCATTGCTTTTAACATTGCTATACCACAGTCATTCAAAAGGTCAGATATTGTTTTAAACAATTTTTCATTCCCCCGTATGTTATTGGGGAATTTATTCAGTCTGAGTCCTTTTGGTACTATATTTTGTTCGACGCATTGCGTCAAGTACCAATTATCTAAACATAGGTTTTTATATCTAAACAGATCACTTTCAAGTAACTTACATTTGTCTTTATAACAATAATTGTCCATACCAGCTTTTTCTTTCACTTTGTCCTGCATGGTCGCGGTAAAAGATTTACCCAACCATTCTGAGAACGAAATGTTCTTGTATGTATCCAAAAGATTATGTTTACTCAAATTTATATCCTTAGGTGGCCCACCATGAGCCGAATTAGTCAAACGTTCACCAACGCCAGTATTGGCATTCGAAGTACTCCTTTCACCCTCCATATCCAACCGTGATGTCATCATTGGCCTCCGAGTGTCCTTGGGGCTTCTCTGTGCACACGGAATCGATTCATTGCTGTCCGTCAGGCTGCCTATACCATTGCTATTTTGCGAATGGCTATGAATCAGTTTCAAAAGTTGACTTAATAGTGAATTATCCATTTCCATAGGGATCCCTCGTAAACGCTAACGGTTGCACTATGTAACCAGGAACACCACCAAACACCACCACTCCTCTTCGTCACGAAAAAGTGAAAAAACAAAAGATAGTCCATTTGCTTTTACCATAAAGGGTATCCTCCTGCAATACTCATATCACGTAAGCCAGATATATATCACTCCAAGAAGCAAATGAGTCACTCGATAGATAGAAAACGAATATTTAATGAAATGAAATATTTAATGAAACACCAAGACCAGCATACCATACAAAATAAGGATTGAGCGCGCTTTCATCTATTTTATCTAGACTTCATCAGAATCCATTCACTTTTTCGTGACGAAGAGGAGTGGTGGTGTTTGGTGGTGTTCCTGGTTACATACTGGCAGAAGTCAATGTCTAAGTGGAAAAGCATGGATTTGTCTTGTGGAAGAAATGCTGGACAGAAGCATGCAGATGGCATTCCAGGAATAATAATATACTGTGAGAAGGAATCAGTGAAGTATGAGTGTGATTCCTGATACTTTGGAAAATACACTGCGAAGATAATCACGTTGTCTAAATAAGAAAAAAAATGTGAATACCCTGCAATATATAATGAGCTATCACAGGAGCCAGACACTTTGTGAAGACCCTTGGAGCAGTAGATAAATAAAAAGGTAAGCCAGAAAACTTAAAGAGAGAGCCAGATAAAAAGTCTTAGAAATTGTCTGAACTCTGTGATAACAGGAATGTGATGACAGATATCTTTTAAATCCAGAGTTATCAAAACTTCTTAAATAAAGACCCTTACCTCTCTGAGTGAAAAGTATTTGTTCTAGTATTCCAACAGAAATGATTTGCAGGATGACTGGAGGAAAGAGAAAACTCTGATTGTGAAGTTAAGTAGAAAACACCTGGAAATGAGGGAGAGACACCCAGTGCCACTTGTACAACTTTTAAAACCCATTTGCCTGTGACAAAAGTGTTACCAAAGAGGAAAATAAAAGATAAGACTCTGAAACAACTTTAAAGGAATGCCAGGGTGAGGGGGAAGAGGAATGCTGTAATGTTTTAAAACCAAAGAGGTAGATGGACCAAACAAAGCATCCTCACTTAAAGGACAGATTCAAATTTAAGCTTTAACATCCTCTGGGAACTAATATGTATGCACCCAAGCACATCTCACCAATAGCACAGGCTGATTCTGATGCACTGGATGCTGAAACTGCATAGACAGAAGCACATTTTAAAGTATGTTTGGTTACCTGAGAGCCAGAATCAATTAAAATACTCAAAGAAGATTTGTCATCGAAAAAATGAAAACTGGCAGACATATCCCTAATATTCTCAAAAAAATGCTAACAGTTTTAACATGAGAGTTTGGCAGATAATTCTGAAAGATAAAGTGACGGAAGAATACATTTATTTTCCAATATCCTTCAAAAGCTTTGCTGTCCGTATCAGAAGGAGATGGATTACCATTAATTATTATTATTATTAGTATCCTTATTATTTTATTATTTTTATTTTATTTGCTCCAGAGGAAATTGCAACAGACACAGCAGAGGGTTCAGATTTGGGAAGAGAAAAACAAATATTTTTAAGACTGAGAAACTTTATGAAATCTGAGTGACTTTTTAGGGGATGCAGGTTGACTGCCAGATACACTGCAGAGCAGGCATTTAGAAAATAATATCCTTCAAGGATTGCAGAAGTGGAGAAACAACTGGTGGAGGAAATCAACTTTTAATAAACTATAGTATTTTAAATACTCCTCTCTGAGACAATTAATTAATTCTGGCAATAGTTTCAGAAAAAGACAATTCCTCAGTAGAAGATTCTGAGAATTCACTATCCTCAGAATTCATGTCTGACAGCTGAGGGTTGGCATAAGTGGGGGTGGGAGTTGATGGTTGGCATAATGGTTAAAGTATTTACTTCAAAGACACAAAGCACAGTGTTTGATATGCATCCATGAAAATAACTTTACTAGGCTTAAAATGGCCTGCAATGACAACTAACCTAATACTTGTCTATGAACCTATGAATATATATATATTCTTTTAATATTTTAGGCAAACTTCATTCAATTTCTTTGCATTTGCCAAAACTGCCTTCTACAAATCAACATGAATCCGCTTCCCCACCTGGCCATGCTGAGATACACTCCCTGCTCCTTCCTCCAAGAACAATGAAAGAAGCTGTCCCATGCCTGTTAATTACACTTGAACCACTACACAGGATGTGATTGATCCTCCCCCATCCATAGAGGCTGCAGGGCAATATCAGTGAGGCACAGCAATAAAACTGAATGATCTGGGAATCTAGCATGGCCATAACAGTCACCTACCAATGGCTGAGGCACAGGTTGAGCCTGCTAGACTGGCAAGAACATCTTAATTATTTTCTTTATCTTGTGTCTGGAGGAAGGTAGAACCATGGAACCTGTAAGCCATTCTGTGATTCTACCAAAAAAAAAAAGTCCTGAATTGTGATTAGGACAGTAACTACAAGCTAGTAAAAAGTAAGTTATCAAAAGTAGAGTTTTCAGTGCAGTTGTAATCTGTTATTGCAAAGATGTGGCATAGGCAGGTCCTCCACTTCTGAAAAATATCAAACCACGAACACCAAAAACCAAAGCAACAGTAAAACAACAGCTGCATTATATGATATTGCAACCAGTATATACTTGCAGAGTACTGTGCACCAGCATTAGTTAGTCATGAATAGATATTTCTGGGAGCAGAGGCACCCTAAACTGCTCATAATATCTGAGTATTATGACAGCTTATGTGCTGACCCTCTCACAGTTGACCTGCGTGTACATCAAGCACTTTTTTCCTGGCCCAGTACCTGTGATTCTGTAGTGGTATTCTAATGTGAGAAATCCATAGCATCACAATGCACCCAGATCTGTCACCTTCTCATGACAGAGGTGCTCACACTATTCCCTGTTGTTGCCCTGTCCCACAAGCAGGGCACTACAGTACACTTTTCTCAGTCAGGAAGTTGAGGAGCAACACCCAGTCCTCTTACCCCATAAATTAAATCTTCTATTACAAGCCTGATATTATAGCATGGGATACAACATATAATGTTGCAAGGTATTCATTTGTATAGTATGCTCTTCACACAGACTCCGTACTGCATGTCTTCATATCAGGCAATCCATAAAAGATAATTTCATGCACGTGAAATATAACATGTATAGAATTCCCAGTATGCATGCATACCTAATGTATCACTTGTTATGGATAATTTTCATGATTATAACAGCATAATATATGAGACATCTATGCACAGTGCTATTTTGTGGAAGAGTACAGTGCAGTATGATGACTGCGCCTATGCATTGTGCATCATGTGAGGACCCCAGACCATGTTACGTCACATAATGGTTAGGCTGTTGCAGGAACTACATGCAATTGCAGGCAGGATGTTTCACGAGTACAATAACTATGTTCACACCATGCAGAATGCCACACAAGACAGGCATCAGAAATGATCAACAGCACCATGCACAAATGTGTGTGTCTCTAACTCCCAGTCTTGTGTCTGCATCCACTTTGGCACACTCTCACACCAACTGTTAAACATGGAAATGCAAACAACAACCAGCACTAGAAGGTCACATATCCCAGTGCAGGGTGATACAAAGATTGCAATTTCCCATGGATACATTTGCCCTTACAAAAAGTACCTCTTTTACAGACACCACTGATGTGGAAGAATTGTAAATATTTAACTTGGTGTACCATAGTCTAGCACCTTGTCTGCAGATACAGACATAAGTCTGACAGTGCCATGAGGAATATGCAGACATGCATTGATTGCACACATTTTCAGAGGATGCAGCATTTAAACCATCAGCCACTAGAATAATATGATCCTTGGATGGGATGTTATACTACTCACATGACTGGCAACAGTGACACACTAACTGAAATGCGTACCCAAGTCTTACAGATTCTGAGGTCATTGTAGGAGGGTACAGAGAGTGCAGGACAGATGGGTCTTTGACTGATACATTGAGTCATAAACACAGTTGATGATGTGACAATGGCATCTGGATGCACATTTCAGCATAACTGGTAGTAAATGCCACAACTCATCACACTGTAGGCTTTATTACTGCAAATTTGCTGGGATAGTGTGCAACAGAGAATAACCATCAGTAATCACTACAACCCATGAATCAAGAGCCTACATTAGTACATCTCTGATCACACGGCGAGCCACAAAGAATGGCTGTCTGTGTAGCCACTGTATGATAGATTACATTAATGCAGCTGTGGTAAGGGGGCATAGAGATAGTGCCCACCAGATATTGCACAGTAGTCACTTGGTCACTTCCTGTAATCCTTACACTGACGTATACCCCCCCCCCCCAATTAAATGTTGAAATCAAAACCACATTAAGTGCTGAACACTGGTATGACTCTATATGTTTGTTTGTCTATTTTCTTATTTTAGTATATAATTATCTATCTAGATTTCTAGCAATATATTTGCCAGTCTATTTTTCTAGCTAGCTAGTTTCATTTGTTAACCCAACAAATGGACTGGTCTATGGATCCTTTACAGCCATGACCTGAGCCATAAGGGCAAAGATAAACTTTCTTTAGCAAGCAAGAGTCTGTTCAATACATGCCTTCACGTGTTATACTACATACCTTTGTTATACGTCTGTGAAATTGACGGCATCCTCTGCTGTGCTCATCCTTAGTTTATACAGAACATGAATGTTGTCGCACGACTGTTGTCCTGCTGTGTGTATACAATGTTTCTTGGACTTGCAGATGTGGCACCTAGCAAACATTCTTCTCTGATTTCCTAGTAAATAATTCACTGAGGCTGTTGTGAGCATAGTTTTACTTATACCAGTGTTCTTGAATCTCACACTTTACCTATTACATGCTACTAGTATGTTTGAGTTGTCCCCCATGTGTAATGAGCACCAATGTTTATGAATCCAGCTATACAGCAGAATAAGTTAAGAACTGCAGCTCATCAAAACTGTGGAACACACACAGCAAATGAACATCCTCGCCATCATAAAATACGATCAGAAAAGCAAACTGACTTAGACAATCCAACTCAAATCAGTTAACAGCTAGGTAATAACCCTCACATAACATTATGCCAAAGAGTATATAAGTGATATTAAAATAATTAAATGGTTGTTTGTTTTAGTGGCTCGAGGGTGACAGTTACAGACATGTCCATTTGAATATTATAAGACTGTATTTAGATGAAATCTCTCATCTCCCCAACACACATATGCACACACACACACACACACACACACACACACACACACACACACACACACACACACACACACACACACACACACACACACACAAACACTTGCCCATGCGCACATTCATATGTCAGTGGCTTCATACTACAATACCACAACTTAAACTGCTGAAAAGAAAATTGCCATGCTCAAGCAACTGACTTTAAATCATCCAGAAACAAAACAGTTCAAAGTAACCTTATTGTTGATGTAACATAAATCAGCTCTAGGCTGATACACCTCAGAGGAAAAAAGTACACATCTCCAAAGCAGCAGCCAAAGAGTCACAAACATTGGCTGTAATTTTAACAAAAACATCTGTCAACTGAATCCCACTCACTAGCAGGTTCACTATTTAGCAACAAATAAAACAGCATCTACTTAATGCAATGTGGCCCTCATATCTAGTTACAGCTCAATTCCACTATACTATCACACTATTTATCTACAAATGCCTCATCATTTGGAGAAGGAATTTTACGCAAAAAATGTGCAAACCATATAAATTTACTTAGTTATTAAACTGGCAATTTATTTTCTGGTGACTGGGTTATGATGTTGGGCAAAACTCTTTTTCAGAGGAGGCCAAGTGAGGAAAAACTCCACAAACAGAACATTTACTATTTACAATCAAAATGTAATAATTTTTTATAAAAGCACTGATAACATTTCATTAACAGTTTAAATGTATAGAGACATTTTTGATATTTTTTCTGTTTTAGATGTGCCCTGCCATGCACCATCTATTGTTCACCAATGCCTCTTTAATCTCAACAGCAAGGCATAGATAATGAGGGGTAACATCCTTACAGTACAGGAACCTTTTCCTCTTTAATGTACTCTTACCCGCACCCCCTGGACACTATATTCAATGATGCGAATGCAGCTCAGGTGCATATGCTACCACTAGCACACCTTCCATTGCAGACTACCTGCACTGATCTAGAACTTCCAGCCTTCTCCAGGGTCCATAGTTAGGCAGGGAATCCTCCCTGGAATGAATGAGCCAATAATTAAGCACTCATTCCAACCCGCATCTCTGCCACCTCATACAGTGTCTGGTTCCAATACTCAAACCAACCCATCTGGGTAACAGCTAAGGTTCCATCCCTCTGCATGTAGTTTTTAGAATATTTCAGTAATAGATGTAGGTGCCCAGCAGTTCCACAGAAAATTTCATAATGAACTCACTGTGTTCAGATAACTAGTTTAATGTGCACATTATGTTTTGTAATTTTTTTTTTATAAAAGCAATTGTTACCTAAACCATCATTGCCTCACAAATATTAAAATTTGTTAATTTTTAGTAAACATTTTAAATTCAAAATTTATTCTGGCAGTATACATTTTCTAAAACTAATAATCCCCTTCACAGTAGATAGTATAGGAAAGTACCAAACCTTCCATGAACCTAAGAAACCTTCCACCTACTACATTAGAACTTATGCCACTGAGCCAACACGTATTCTTCATTACTGCTCTCCCTGATCGGTATTACTGCTTATGCACCCAGTACACCTGGGTCTGATTACTACAGCCTTAATATACATGCTGTATAATAGCAGGCAGACAAGTTACCATTCAGTATGCGACAGTTACCTGAAAACAGACAGCATGGTTTATAGACCCTCCCCAGTAACAAAGGTATACACTGCCACAGCAAAGAAATGCTTTAAGACCTACCTTGAGATTTTGCAGTATGTATGTATTCCCTCCTTGGCATTCTCTAAGTTTCATATGTGGGTACCTCTGTTGTGGGTCACTTCATATTTGCCTGCAAGATATAATTTCATGTGCATCATTGGAGATTTCCCCTCCCACAAATTAGTACCTCTGCAGTACTTCAGTCTACCACAGCAAATACCTTTTCCAAAGATGCTCCAAGTGCTTTCATTAATCATTTCTACTCTCAGAAAAGTGTTGCCCTCACAAGAAATGTTTCCTCCTTCCCCCAAATGAGAATCAATTTGGTTAGCATGTTCATTTAAACAAGTTCTACCTCCACAATTTGATCCCATTGCCTTTAATAAGCACCGATGCCATGGCATAATACATGCATCCCTGGTAGACAGAGTTTGCTCTTCAATGTGACCATCATTTTGTGTGGTTTCAAATAATAAAAAGTATCATGACATTGCAATTCACATCTGCTCATACAGAACAACCACACTCTGCCTCACTATGCTAGGGTTCACCTACATTGTTCTTAGATACAGAGGGCTGGCATTTAAATAACTTCCCATCCCAGAAGGAAATTAAAGAATATAAATGCTGATTCCATATATAGATCACACGGTTGACATACTCTGACCATTTCCTCTGCTCCATTTCTACCTATGGCACATACTGCTAAACTTAATTAGACCATGTCCTGATACACCATCTGGTCCAGCAATCTTTGAATTCCTTCACCATAACTGACCCCACAACATCTATAGGAAGATTGTTCTAAGTATCCATCACTTTTTTTTTGTGAAGAAAACGGTAAGTTCCCTACATCACCCCTGAGCTATCAGCACTTAACTTTGAAGTATATCTTCTTCTCCACATCAGGTAACTGCTCGTATCCTTCCTACAGTAATCAATACAGAGTAAGTAAGAACATGAATTGCACAATAATCATGAAGTTCCTTTGGTGTGTTAGTCCACTCCTGCCATCACAATGCTCCATGGTGCATTCAGTAAGCTTGAAACACATGGACTCTTCTTTCAGAATCAGACCTGAAGTTGCTGTGCTTGGTCATACATTCAAGGCTGCACACCTTGGTAAGATGCCACACATGTGACAAAGGACCCCCTGCTTTGGACGTGGAGTCTGGAAAACCATGGCTTTACAGATGAAACAATCAGACACGCCAAACCTACAAATGAAGAAAAAAGAAAAAAAATCTACTTAATTTTGTGATACAGCACTGCAACAAGTAAAAAAAAAGAACAAGAAGCACTTCAAAAAAGAAGTTGTGTACTTACCATAATGTTCTATCTATGTTGTCCATTTTCATTCTTCCTCAACAATTGGATTTGGATCCAACCCTCAGATCTAACTCAGACGCTTTTTACAGCTCCTGGATACTGAAAGCTCTCCAGCTCCTCCCTTACCCATAATGCTTTAGCCCCCTACCATACCTCAGATCCTGTTTGCTAGCCTTATAGTTTCATAGAACTTTATAAACTGAACTAGGATGAAAAAAAAACATTTGGAACTCAGAGGCAGGAACATTGTTTCCTGTATTATCTTCTCATTCTTCCAGAAGACACAAACCAGTTGGCAGGGAGATGAAAGGAGGGGAGTTGAGGAAGAATGAAAATGGACAACACAGATGGAATGTTATGTGAGTACATAACTTCTTTATCTGATGTTGCCAATTTTCATTCATTCCTCAACAAGTGTGATAGAGTCCCCAGCTACCTGAATCCCGGAAGGACTCTAAGGAAGGATATTCCTGAGCACTATTGAGCTGAAGGCTGCACTTCCCCTTGAGACCAGATCCAATTTATAATGAGTAATAAAGGTATGAAGACTAGCCCAAGTCGCAGCCACACTGATATCATCTATGGAAGACCTGGATAAAAATACTGATGAAGTTGCCATAGACCTGGTTAAATGGGCTCTTAAAGGTACTGACAAAGGCAAACCCAATTTGTTACAGACAAAGAAAATGCAATCAGTTAGCCATTTGGCTATAGTTACTTTGGTAACTGGCTTGCCCAATTTTGATTCTGGAAAAAATAAAATAATTGATCATTTTTTTCTGAAATTCCTTGTTCTATGCAAATAGAATCATAACTGTCTGTGAACTTCCAACAAATGTAACATGTATTCTTCTTTGTTTGGGAAATTTGAAAATAAAATTGTATGATTAATGGATTGACTGATGTTGGATTCTGACAACACCTTAGGAAGAAAGGATGGGTTGCTTTGTAATGCAACCTATCTTTATGGAAAATTAAATAAGGAGGCTTAGAAGATAAGGCTTGAAGTTCAGAGACTCTTCAAGCAGAGCTTATAGCTACTAAAAGATAGTTTTTCAGGTTAAACGTTTTAGTTCACACTTTGTTGATGATTCAAATGGAGACCGAGTTAAAGCTTGTAAAACTAAAGTCAAATCCCATGGTGGATTTGGATCTTTAAAAGGGGGTCTCCCTTATAAAGGCCTTACAAAGTTTTGAAGATGCTAAAGCTGAATTGTTATATGAAACTTAGAAATGGCAGCTAATTGCACTTTAATAGTGGAGAAACTAGATCCTTCATTAAAACTGTAGGTACAAACTCAAGAACGTTATGTACTAGTGCTGAAAAAAGGGTCACTGACCTTTTGTTGTGCCCAAAAAACACATATTTTCCATTTAATTCTGTAAATCTTCCTAGTGGAAGCTTTATGAGAGGATAAAATAATGCGATGGACAGGGGAGAACAGGCTGGGTTGTCTAGCTATCAATGGAAGTGGAGAAACCATGTGGTTAGCTTTAGGCCTAAAATGTCCAGGTGAATCATGTCTGTTGGTGAGACAGGAGGTCTGGAATTGGAGCCAGAATCCATGGAGAGTTAACTAGATGAGGTCAAAGAAAGGGGAACCAAATATGACAAGGCCAATAAGGGGCAATAAGGATGACTTTGCACTTCAATTGAGATGTTTTCTGGAGAAACCTGGGGATTAGAGGGGTTGAGGTTATGCTTAGAGGAGACCAGGGGGCCAATCTTGGAGGAGAGGGTCTCTCAGTGATTCTCCCAGTGGGGGGATCAGGGCAAAGAACCTGCTGCACTTGTTGTTGAGGTGATATGCAAAGAGGTTGCAGCAAGGTTGGCCCTGTTGGTAGAACATCTTTTCCATAACTCTCATATTGAGAGAGCACTCATGAAGCATTAAAATGGACCTGCTTGACTTGTCTGCTATCATGTTGGGTTTCCCCAGAACGTGCATTGCTATCAGAAATTGATTGGATGAGATCACTCATTGCCACACTCTCAGAGTTTCTCAACATAAGGGGTATGATCTGGTTCCACCTTGCTTGTTGATGTACCACACTACTGACATATTGTCCCTCTGAATAGCAATAATCCTAGAAGGGAAAGGCTCTTGAAAAGCCTGCAATGCTAGGAGTACTGCTGTCATTTACAAGTAATCCCCCCCACTCAATTTGACAAATGTCCGTGTTCACTATGGCTGTAGGCTGAGGAAGAATGAAGGGACGGCCTTGTAATATCTGATCTGATTTAATCCACCACAAGAGGTACTTTTGGCATGCCCAAGTTATTTTGATCTGGGTGGACATAGGTTGGTAAAAAATGGACCACTGATTTGTTACAGTCTATTGAAGAATTCTTATATGGTATCTTGCTAATAGAACCAGAACTAATGCAGAGGACATTGACCAGCAAGGCTTACAGAATCAATCAAACTGATAGAGAAGAATTTTGAATGATCATTGACTTGAAATCAAATAGTGTGTACTCTTTTTAAGGGGTGGGATGCTGCCACAGATATCATATTGAAAAAGGCCCCTATGAACTCTAATGTCTGAGATTGTTCCAGCTGAGATTTGCTGTGATTGATGGCAATTCCTAGATGACAGCAAAGCTGAAGTATATACTCTCTTTCTTTTATCAGAAGATGCCTGGTTGGAGTGGTTATGAGCCAGTCATCCAAGTATGGAAACATCCGGAATCCCTGTAGTCTCAAGTGAACTACTGCCATGCATTTGGTGAACACCCTGGGGGCTGTGGTGAGGCCACAGGTTAGGGCTCTGAATTAGTAATGACTGGCTCCCAGCCAGAAGTGTAAGTGTCTTCTGGACTGTGATAGTATGCATCCTGAAGATCTACTGAGCACATC
The DNA here is from genome assembly GCF_019279795.1 of Protopterus annectens. NCBI lineage: Eukaryota > Metazoa > Chordata > Ceratodontiformes > Protopteridae > Protopterus > Protopterus annectens. The sequence continues at coordinate 696,511,874 of NC_056733.1, forward strand.
CAGCTATCCTTGTGCAGGAAGGGCAAAATAAACTGAACTGTGACCATCCAAAACTCTGTATACTGAACTGATTTGTTCAGATTGCTCAGATCCAAAATTGGTCTCCAGTCCCCTGTTTTCCTTGACACTAAAAAGAAACTTGAGTAAGTTCTGGACTCTTTCTGGCCTGGGGGATGACTCTTTTTTTCTAGCAGCTTTTTTATTTCTAGTGGTGCTGATTTCCTCTGACTGGGTGGAACATCAGGAACTTTGTTGACTGTTAAGGGAGGGGGTAGGAAAAGGGTATTATGTAACCTCTAGAAATAATCCTCTATACCCATGTATCTCTTGTAATGCCTAGCCAGGCTCTCTGATGCAAGGATAGATGACCCCTGACTGCCTACAGACATGGACAATCGGGTCTTCTTTAAGGAGCACTGGTAGGGTCTGTTCAAGAAAGAATCTCTGGACCCTTGGGTCTGCAGACATCCTCTGCCTCATGGGAGTTGTCTTCTGTTAGAGTTCCCTCCTCTCCCCCTAGGGGAAATATATCATGGAAAGGACCCTGGGACTTTCTGAACTACATTTTTGACCATCTTGTTGATTCCTAGAGATGATTCTTTGAGGAGTAGAAAAATGTACACCCACTGCAGAAAGGGTCTTACTCTCTTGTTCACACCTGGAGAGTGTGTCATTAACTTTAAGGAAAACAGAGAACTTCTCCTAAAAGGAGCATTGATCAAGGAGGACTTGAAAGTCTCTGCAAAAATCACACAGGTGCATCCAGGCATGCCCCCTAATGGAAATGTCTAAACCTGCCACCCTTGAGGCACCTTCAGCTGCATGTGAAATGAGCCTCATAGATGAATTTGAGAATGATTATAGGGTAGTCAACTGTGAGGCAATAGAGCTCTCTGGCTCAATAGCAATAGTCCCAGAAAGGGATTTGGAAAGTTATTTAATCAAATCCCTCTGAAGTCTTGTGAAGTTTGCCAAATAATTCAGTGACCTGAGTGCAAAGATTGCTGAAGCATATATATGCTTCCCAAATCTGTACAAAACCCTGGACTCCCTGTTAGGGGATGGACTTATAAACTCTGTTCCATGAGTTCCTTCTTTGTGGATGCCACTATGACCATGGTGTCTACTGGTACTCCTTTGCTCCAGAATTCTCTTCCTTTCAATGGTGCAAGGATACTGTCTGGTCTCTAGGAGATTGGATCAACTGCATCAGGTTCCTTCCACACCCACCTAGAAATCAAATCAATGAGCTCATTGGTGGGTGAAGTAACTAAGGAGGTAGATGGACCAGACCCAAAGGTTTCCAGGAATACCAATTCCTCTTGGGAAGGGTTGTCGATAGACCAACCACCCCTTTGCTTGAGGACCTCCAGGATGTCTCCAAAGGAGATATCATCAGGTGGTGATCTTGAGGACCCTTCCCCCTCATCAAAATCAGTATCCTTTGTGACCAACTATTGAGAAGAGTCTAGCTGCCTCCTCTGGCACTTTCTCTTCCTAGGGACTTCTTCAGTGGGATGTTCCGGAGAAGGATCAGAAGAAGTAAGTATACCTTGCTGGGTAGACTGGAGACTTTGGGCCATCTGTCACTGTGCAATAGAGTGTTGAGGTTCAAGGCACAAAGGTATATGGGATTCAGAAGGAAGATCCGAGGGGGTGGAATCGTCTGTCCTCTAAAAGCAGAGAACACTCTCTCCACCACCTCAAAGGAAGAATGCTCTAGGAGAAAAGGAGGCCATTGGAGCCAAGAAGACATGCTTCCAAACCATCAGCTTCCTCTGAGTCGAAGGCATTCCACCAGAGGCACAGGTCAGAGCTGAGCTGTCCAATGCTGAGGCTCTAAGGGGCAGAGGCAGCTCTGACAACTTCAGAGTTGATTTTAATACCTCAGATCTAAAATTACACTATGGTTCCAAGAGTCATCAGGCTCTGTCACACTCAGAGCTGGTCCACTCAGAGAAGTTATCAAAGCAGAAGACAAAGTCTTTGTGTCAGATACAGACAGTCCTGGAAAACTCAGATCGAAGGGCTCTGAAGCCAAAGGTCAGATTGGAGTAGGAACCAAGATGGGTGGAGTAGTACTGGAAAAGGTCTCTGGACCCAAAGGGGAAGAAACTGGGAGAACTCCCATCTGTATATGTGCCAAGAGAAATATCCACATCATTCTATCCACATCTGGTTCCATCAGGTTCCTGGAGGAATGAGAAGGGGAGGCCACTGAAGGGGATCTAGAATGGCGGTATCACTCTAAAATGATTGATGGCAGTCAAGAAGGGACAGGAACTAGAGGATACATACCTGGTCCAAGGGAGCTGTTTTGGTCCAAAATTATCATATCCAATGAAGCAGACTGAGTATCTGAGACAGATGGAGCTGAGGATTTAGTCTTTGGATCCAGCAGTTTTGAAATTTTGTGGGCTGGCTCCATGGTCGTATCAGAAGATGGAGTGGAGCATCTGGAAGGGTCCAACAGATGCTTTCTGGGCTCCTTTTGTCAGGTTTGAAGGTCTGAGCATCAGATAAAGATTCAGAAAAGGCCCTAGGTAGAAGATATTTCAAGATCAGCTTATTTTTCCGGTCAGTTAAGGCCCACAGATTAAAAGTTTGCAAATATTGCATGACACCTTTAAGTGTGCCAGGCCCAAGCAATAAACACAAGAGAGGGCATACAACAGGGGGATCTTATGCCCACACTCTCTGGACTTTTTAAAACTGGAAGGTTTTTCAGCCATCTGAAAAAAAAATATAACACTAAGAAGTTTTATTTTGGTTGTTAAATTAGGAAAGAAAGAAAAGGGAAAAAAAAGAGAAAAACTACCAATGATGGTAATTAAAGAAATTGCCACAAGAATAAAGGTAAAGGAAGGAAGAATACCAACAATCGTAATTAAATTAGACTTAGAAAATTGTATGATAAGGGAAAAATAAAAGAGCTATATAACAAAAAAGGTATAAAGATAATGAAAAATAAAGAAACTGTTTAATTATCCACCAGAAAAACACTAATGCTTGAGAGCTAACAGCGACCACGTCCGTACACAAAGGTGGCAAATGAAATCAGCGGTATGGTAGGGGACTAGAGCATTATGGGTAAGGGAGGGAGGAGCTTGAGAGTTTTCAGTATCCACGAGCTGTAAAAAGAGGCTGAGTCGGATCTAAAGGTTGGATCTGAACCCAATTGTTGAGTAATGAATGAAAATTGACAACATCATATCATAAAGATCATTGAGACATTTTTCCAGCTGCAATGATCTATGGATTTACTGCATGTCATAAGGGCTAGATGAAATGAATTAAACTTGCTATGTCACTAAAATTGATTTTGATGACAATTAACCATCAACAAATCTTGGCATCTCTTGCTGTACAATACAAATAGTACTGACTGAAGGCACAGTACCACCTCTCCAAGCCTCTGAGGCAAAGGTTCCCACATTCTCCTTCCTTTATATAACAAGTTCCAAGGTGTTAAATAAACTAGCTACATTCAACAAATCCTGACTTTGATAAGCAGGATCTGGCTAAAGGTAATTTGATTTAAAACTGACCTAAGATATGACTACTATGAAAGAGCATAGATCACCAGAGTTATTATAGTTTACAATATTTTGTTCTCTTTCTGATAGGTTCATAGGTGTTTACTAGGCTAATGACCACAAGAGCCTTTTTAAGCCTAGCCATGCATCCCAAATCTCTGACAAGTTCTGATACCCTTGATAAGTGTAAACATGGGTTTGAGAGAAGAAACATTTACAAGCGAGGGCCTGGGAGATGAACCATTTACAAGCTGCCTGCGTCCATTACAGACACAAGTGGCAAACCAGGGATGAATTTCCTGTTCCCCATCCAGATGTCAAAGTTACACTTCAATTCGGTTATGGAGGAACTCTGCTTCATATGGATGTGGAGCCTGTTCCATAGATGGGGTAGTCTCTCAGATACATACCTGTCTCTTGAGCCGTTACTATTTATATCACAGGCAAGGTTTAAGTCTTTAGAATGTGTTTTTCTGGTGCTGTTTGTTTTGTGGATATGCAGGAGGTTCATCAGAGTAGGGTCTGACAATGCCCTGTATGTCAGCCATAGATCTCCCCTCAAAAGCCTGTAGTAGACAGAATACAGAGATAGGGCCTTGAGGTGGTCTGCACAGGACATGTTATTTATGCCCTGTATTTTTTTAGTGAGGAACCTCTGTGGATGTTCCAGTTGTTGGATATGCCTGGTGAGGTACATACCAAATGGGGCATTGTCCTCAGTGATAGGTCTGATGAATGCTGAATACAGTGGAACAATGTATTCCTTGACCTAGATGCCATACCTTTCTTTATAAGTTACACAACACAGAATGATTTCTCACTACTGTAGACACGTGATGGTCAAAGGCTAGACACTACTGTAGACACGTGATGGTCAAAGGCTAGATTACTGTCTATGCATGTCCCCAAGTCCCTGACTACTGGGTCAACTCTTATGGGTGTGTTGTCAATATGATAGGTACCAGGGGTGGATGACTTTCTGAAGATACTATTATGCATTTTTTGGCATTTAGTTTTAGCCTGTGGCTCTGACACCAGTTGTTTGTCTAAGTCACCCCTTCCTGGAGAACATTTGTGCCAGTGGGCGATTCAACAACAGCTCCTAATTTGCAATCATCTGAAAATTTAGTCAGCCAGAGGCCATTGACTTTGGCCTTGACTTCAGAGAAGTAAATGCTAAAAAACAGCGGTCCCAGGACTGACTTGTGACTAGCCTCTTTATGAAATGGACTCCCCAATTCTAACTTCCTGGGTCCTGTCTGAGAGCTAGCTGGCTATCCACCGGGTGACATAAACTCATTGCACAAACCTAACCTCTTAAGTTTGTCAACAATGCCCAAGTGGGGCATTGTGTCAAATGTCTTGGCCAGGTCAAGGTAGGCAGTGTGAAACATTTTGCCTTCATCCATAGCTTTGGTGACCTTCTCAAAGAAGTCCACCAGCTTGAGTAGGTATGACCTGACCTTGATGAAACCAAATTGGGTTGGGTCCAGTATCTGAAGGTTTCCTACATAATCATTGATCATTTCCATGGCTTTACATATGAGACTAGTGAGACTTATGGGTTTGTAGTTTCTAGGGACTGTAGATGGCCCACCTTTGTGAAGAGGGATGACTGATGCTATTCTCCATTCATGAGGCTGTTTGGAGGCTACAGTTAAATAGGAATTCCAGAGGGCCTGACAGGTCATGTCTCATACTATTTATATGGCATCCTGGTATATTCTCCGGACCTATTGATGCAGTGCTCTTGGACTTAGAGAGAGCATTAAGCACCTGTTCTCTAATGATAGCCGGGGGGGTTATATATTATGATATTTTTTTGAGGAAAGGTTGAGGGAGGAGAGACAGGTAAAGTTGGAGCTGAATTTGTCAGCGAGTAGGTTTGCTATATCTTCTGGCTAAGTACAGGTGGTTCCATTAACAATGAGCTCTGCACACAATTGTGTATTGCCTTAGAGGTTGTGGACACAGCTAAAGAATGCCTTGCGGTTGTCCTTGGCCTGGGAGGCCAAATTTACCTCAAATTTGGCTTGGGTAGACTGCATTTGTCCTCTGAGTTGTTTATTTAGTTTGATGAGAGTGCTTTTATCCTGCTGGGTGCCACACCTCCGAAATTTTGCTGTAATTTTCTTTCCTCTGTTATACAGCCTACTGATGTTGAGATTCCACCTAGGGTGGCATGTTTTTTTGAGTTAGTTCTGTACTTCTTCCTGGTGGGTACAGCTGCATCTATACAGCTATTAACATGCTTTGTATAGTATTTCTGTGAATAGTTCTGCATAGGCAGCTGTGTTCTCAGAGTTTGTGGGTGCTTGACATTTTGCCAGGTTTATCACTTAATAGTGATAGGTACAACAAATTAATAGTGACAGGTACAACAAATGGCCACAGCATAGCCATCCACTTGCACCTGAAGCAAACTGCTACCCTGCTGTGGATGTTTGCTTAATTTTTATCTTTTTTCTGGCTGGAAGAAAGACGGACAATTGAACCAGTAGTCTTTTCCATGGTCAAGCTGAAAATGGTCCCTTTTTCCCAGGGAAGACAAACAGCAACTACCAGTAAACACTACTGGTCCACAAAAGTTCCCTTTTGACAGAAAAAAACTAAGTAAAACACTATATCTGACCCACAAAAGTAAAATAAACAATTTCTCCACAGAAAAAAATGCTTACAGTTACTTTGTACCACTTTTAAACTACAGAAAAATGAGCACTCTGTTTAAAAGAACCTTATAGTCTCGAAACAGTCCGTTAAAACACAACATTCCTAGCTTTAAAATAACTTGTCTCGAGCCAGTCTGTTAAAACACAACACTCATAGCTTTGAAATAACTTTCCTGAACAGGAAAGTAAAACAACAAAATTAAGAAAATATAATTTTTTTTCCCTTAAAGGGAACTTAATCTGCCCAACAAAGAAAAGCACAAGCCAACCATTGATCTTCAAAAACCTCAGAGGAGCGTACTCTGGCGACAGTAAAACTGAAGGGCTTTGCTTCCAAATCTGTGTTTTAGTCAGCCCAGCTGGTGCTGCCTGACAGTGTGGGCATGTGGAAGTTGCCCTGAAGCTTTGGAAGCTGGCCAGCTGTTGTTTCCTTGGCAGAATATAGCCCATATAGCTGAGGCTACTGCAGCAATGATGAATATGATGAACATCCTAAGCTCTTAGAATTCTTTAAAAAATTGCATGTCCCTAGAAAAGAGTAGTAATTCAGTTCTGAAATGCAGCATAGGTTGTCAGTTGCAACATGAAATCAGAGTGACAGTAGCTAGTACGATATGTATCACTAAAAAGACCACAAGCACAGTTTCATTATTTCTCTGAAGTCAAGGTCAACGTCAGTGGTCTCTGGCTGACTAAATTTGCAGATGATTACAAATTAGGAGCTGTCATTGAATCCCACACTGACACAAATGTTCTCCAGGAGGGGCTGACACAGACAAACAACTGGTGTCAGAGCCATGGACTAAAACTAAATGCTAAGAAATGCATAACAGTATCCTTTGGGAAGTCATCCACACCTGGTAACTATCATATCGACAACAAACCCCTTAGAGTTGACCCAGTAGTCAACTGGAGTTCTAGTGGGAGTGGAAAGGTAGCCTGGTCTGTCTGAGCTGGGAAACACACAAGGAAGCTTAAAGTGACACTTACTTGTTGTAGCTAGTCGGTACCTTTTCACTTTTGGCTAATCAAAGTGTGTTTTTACATTAAGAGGACTAGAACTGCTATTCCAGTGGCAGGAGTAAAGTAGCCTGGTCAGTCCAAGTTGGGAAATACACAGAGAGGCTTAACATGACAATTACTTGCTGTAAATATTGGTATTGTTTCACTTTCAGCTAACTAAAGTGTGTTTTTACTTTAAGAAGACTGGGACTGCTATTTTAGTGGCAGTAGTTAAGCAACCTGGTCAATCCTAGTTGGAAAATGTACAAGGAGGCTTAAAGTGACATTTGCTTGTTGCAGCGAGTTATTTCATTTGTTTCTGACACCTTTTCACTTTTGTCTATCTAAAGTGTATTTTTACATTAAGAAGAGTGGGACTACAATTCTAGTGGGAGTATAAAGGTAGGCCGGTCTGTCCGAGCTGGGAAACACACAAGGGAGCTTAAAGTGACAATTATTTGTTGTAGCTAGTTTTAACCTTTTCACTTTTGGCTTACTAAAGTGTGTTTTTACATTAAGAAAACTGGGACTGGTATTCTAATGGCAGTAGTAAAGTAGTCTGGTCAGTTCAAGTTGGGAAATATACAGGGAGGCTTAAAGTGAGATCGTTTCATCAGCCAGAGTTTTTTTAGGGACATAGTTGGGTGTTATTCTGCACTTGAGAGCTACTTTTTCTGTGTTTTTACATTACGAAATTCCAGGATAATCCATATTGTGGCAGAAGGTGTTTACCTAGTCTCTTGGGAGATACTCCAGGGAGTTTAAAGTGTAGTTGTTTATTGGCCAGAAGTCATGGGAGTTTGTTTCAGCTTTTGTTGTCTGCTGTAAATTAGGCATGTTTTTACAGAGCTGATCACCTAAGTGGTGGTTAGCATTTCCCTGTATATCAGCAAACCTATAAAGCTAATACTTAGGACTTTAATCAGTAACACAGAAAGGCTTTGTGTGGAGCTAAGCTTAGGCAGCTAGACAGTGTCATACAGCACTAAAATCATATCATTATTAAAACCAAGACCCTAAACCATAATAGCTCAACCCTAATATAGGTCCTGACAACATGGATTTGAAATTTCCTAATGTATGTGTCCAACTTGGTATATATAGGCATCCTGAAACAACATGCAATGTCAAAATGACAAAACTACCAACATAGCAAAAAAGAAAAAAAAACCCTCAAAGCAACCTTAAGGTGTAACTGCTCAATTCTAGGAGCCTAAATAAGAAACTCCACATTCTACAAGCTCTCCTGATTGAGGAGAATGTAGACATCTGTCCTGTTAATAAGACTTCATTTAAAGCCACAGAAAGTACTCCAGCTGTGGAAGGCTACAGTGCCTTCTTCATATTTAGACTAACAGCAGCACAAACAGGGGCTAATTGTGGAGCTGTTTCTATCTACGTTAGTAACAAATACAACTCTAGATTGGTTAAACAGGATGATGCCCTGGAACTCATTCATGTCCAAGCCTCCACAGACAAGGTTCCCTATCATATACTGACCAGCTACAGGTCACTCACTATGACCCACAAAGCTCATATTTCTTACCTAGAATTACTAGAGGTGCTCACCATCTAACCAAATACCCTATTCATGAGAGACTTTAACTACCCCTCTATAGACTAGGAAATGTACACTTCCTCTAACTCACAGGCACAATGTTTCCTGGACTTTATCCACACAAACACCCTGGACCAGATAGTGCATTCTCAAACCAGAGGATCAAACATATTGGATCATGTACTCACTAACATGGGAGATCATTGCACCCCAACCCCCCCCCCCCCATGTCTCATTCTCATTGGTGAAGATGGACCACAAAACTGTCTCCCTTGATATAAAAATCAACTCAGAAGACAGATCCAAATCCGTAAAAGTTTGGAACTATACTAAACCAAACTATATCCTATCAAACGACAGTTTATCAAAATTCGTGGCTCTCTCAAACCCCAAGAACACTTTCGATACAATACCTCACTCAGGTATTGTTGACAAACTCTCAGAACTGGGCATAAATCCCTACATAACTCATTGGATTGCCAGCTGCCTCACAGATAGGCCCTTAAGAAGTCAAGATTGGTGAGATCCCTCCACCAAGAGACTGGTCACCAGCATAGTACACGAGGGTTCTGTGTTGGGCCAGCTCCTGCTTGACATTTACTTCTTGGAAGTCAAGGCTAATATCAAAGGCCTCTGGCTTACCAAGTTCACAAATGACTGTAAATTGGGAGCTATCATAGATTCCCCCAAACTTAATGCAAAGAAATGCATTGTAGTGCCCTTTGGGAAAGCATCCACCCAGGCTAATTACTTCATTGATGAAACACCCCTAAGAGTTGGCATATGTAGACAGTAATCTGGTATTCACCCAACATGTAGTCAAGATAGTAAGAAAATCTTTTTCTGTTACCCAATTCATAAGCAAGGATATGGCATCCAGGTCCAAGAAGTAATAGTACCACTCTACTCATCCCTTATCAGACCCATCATTGAGTACACAATGCCTCCTTTTGCATGTACCTAGCCATGTCCTTGCAGCAGTTGCAATTCCTTCAAAGGTTCCTCAGCAGGAGAATCTAGGGTATGAGTACCCTGTCCTACACAGATCACCTTAAGGTCCTATCTATGTACTCAGTCTCCTACACATTACTGAGAGGCTATCTATGCCTAGCATATAAGGTGTCCTCAAATCCAACTCTGATGGATCTCTTGCACATCCACAAAATAAGTAACACCAGAAACACTAGATCCAAGGGCCTGGACTTTGTCTGCGATATAGGTAGAACTTGCTGGAGAGACCAACATGTGTCTTAAAGGATCTCTGATCTATTGAATAAGCTCCCCATCTACATGAAGCAGAGTTCATCCTTAACCCTGTTCAAAAGAAACCTTAATCACTGGATGGGAAATTGCAAAGTTACCCCCAGCCTGATCCCTATGTTTCTGATAGACTGAAGTCGACATTAAGTAACTTAATCTTCAACTAACTTAACCTCCCCCCCACACATAATCCTTAGCTCCCACTCTACTAACATACCCCACCATGTAGGCTTCCAAAGGACTCTAGGAAGAAAACTGGGTTGGGTTGCATGGATAGGCCTGTAAACACCCTGGTGATCATTAGCCTAGTATGACCATATGAACCTATGAACAAATTGTGAAAGTATGAATATTTTTTTTTATCTGAAGGTTTTTCGTATAAGAAAATATTTGCTTTAAATAACTTTATTTCTTTTACTGCACAGGTCAATACTCATTCTTTACAGAGTGTGTATGACTGTTGATACTTCTTCCAAGGGCTATGGCCACTAGTACTGTTTTGTGGAGGTTTGCATGGCTGCATTCTCAGAACCTC